>NW_026942338.1:0-154946 GCF_024139115.2 Armigeres subalbatus
TGGGTTCTCCCAATTTATATTGAAGTCTCCCGCATTCAAGTTCACCTGGTTTTCATCTAAAACGCTTTCAAGCCAATTATGTTCTAAATAATCTAAAAACTCGTTATCTTTCGCATTTGGTGAGTGATAGAGCAAACCATACGATCCTTGTTTAAGCCCTTTGACTACTTCAATTGCTAAAAACCAGTTTTGACCCGAAATAGTATTGCTAATCTCTCTATATTTAACAGAGTTATGAATATACATCATTACTCCTCCAGTATGTCGCGATGTAGAGAAACAACAGCAGATGTTATAGTTTCTAATACTGTACTCATTAATATCAATATCAATTGTCAAATGTCTTACAGTTAGCATAATAATCTTTGGTATTTTCTCTTGTACAAGAATTTCAACCTCCTCAAAGTGAGCTGTAATCCCAGCAATATTTAACAAAATAATTTCCGCTGCACTACTTGATTGCTACTTATTGTAGTCAATGTACTGCCTTGAAATTTTGCGCTTTCTCAGGTAGATCGGGCATTCAAAACTCCATGCTGTATGGTTGGTCTCTAGCTTTGTCTTTCTTTCCTCATTTGAAATACAACAATTCGTGCATTTAACCTGGTTCGATGAGCACACTTTAATGTCATGATCTCCAGCACATTTCGCACAATGAAGATTATTAACGCAATCCTTTGATTTACGACCATAACCAAAACATTTGAAGCAACATTTGTCACTCTACATCTGTCCAGATCTATGTAAACTTTCCCCTTTCTAATGATTTGCTCAAACGTAACTGGGTCTGTTTCGTATATTATAGTAAATTTAGTGAAAACACCTCTACGATGCTTAATTGTTTTCAAGATTCGCAAATGTTGAATATCATTTTGTGATTTCAAAACTTCTTTCAAGTCATCACAGTCATACTCATCACCAACATTCATTATCCTCATTTAAGGTAGTTTCGGTTGCTCAATTGCAGCTTCGTAACCATTACCCAATTCCTCTGAGACTTTTTTCCTGAGCCCTTCGGCTTCCACTTTTGAATTACATTCAACAACAATTGAACCATTCACACCGTTTTGCACATTCCGTATACCCATTTGGGATGGATTTATTTTATTCCTTACCTCTTTTTTAGTTTTTTGATTGGTTTGCTGTAACGCTGATTTGATTCTCATCATACATTCGACTGTGGTTTTAGAACGTTTATCATTGTCAACCGTTGCAATATTCTCGATATTGTTGTTTTTTCGCACATTATCAGTAGTATGGCCATTGCCATAGTTGACACACTTTTACATATTAGGTTCTGCAGCATGACGTCACGAATGAATTCGGTCCTCGTCGAATGAAATTTTTTGACAGTTCAGTAGTACTATCCACTGACTCCGACAAGGTTCGATTTCGTGATTGGCTGGCTGACCCCGAGTCCAACGCAAAGTACTACTAATCTGTCATCAATTTGAGGTCACATACAGATGCTGCAAAACCTAATTACGAACACGACCAGAACGCAACACTGAATCATTCACATTTAAGTTTCTACTAGTGGCCTTAAGGTGATTATAGAATAAAGCCCGTGGTGAATTTCAAATTCACCACACGTTTATCTACATACATTTCCAAAAGCTCAAATCTGGCGTAATAGTTTTCGTACAGTGCCGAAACTCAAATTATGATTGTTCAGCATAACTAAGCAAACGATCTACCATTATTTCAGCCCCATACGCGTTATGGTTCTTTCATCTCGTGCTCTTGAAAAAATATTGGAAAAGCACGTGGTTTACAAAATGGCCGATTTCTGGTTTCATTCTATAATCACCTTGATAAGAGAAACGCGGATAGAAAATGTAGCTCTGCCAGCACTGCAGCCAATCTTCTTCATCAAAGAACAACACATTAAAAGGAAGAAATGATTTATCCAGGTAAAATTTTACATATCGCTATTTAATGTGTTCATATCACATGACAATAGAATCCAACAAACAAAACAATTGCATTTCATAATCATTGGTTTGCATATATTATTGATAACAAATTAAAAATGCATTTAAAATTGGTTAATTCAATTCGTAATTGGTGTTAAATCGAATTAAGCCGTTTTCAGTATTTGAGCCGATGTTTTGGCTGCTTGATAGGTCTCTTGCTCGATTGGCTGCTGTTTTTTGACGGTTCGATTGGCGGCTCATGTCAATCCGCGTTTCTCTCATCAAGGCCTCTAGTTTCTACTACCACCAGCGATTGCGGCAAAGCTGAATGATGGATTTCCATCACTACGTGCTAGACAATCGCCTACCGCAGGGACATTATTTTATTTTATAATTTACGTTTCTACTGATAGACATTTATCCATGGAACTTTTGAATACACTCAGTTGCATATCAAGAGATTTCTGGAAAAATAACTCCAATTTTTGCTCACTTTTGTGTAGAGTAGAGTGGGGCAAGAGTACGCACTTAGTTTTCAATCGATCATGTGGCCCTTATTAAGAAAGCTTCTGCATATCAAATCAGTGTCGATGATTCATATACTCTTCCTTTATGTTACCCAGTGGAAAAAATATTGAAATTATTGAGATTCGTTTTAGTAGAACCCTTATTGCAAGACAAGTGAAAAACGCACTCTTACCCCACCGGTGGGGTAAAAGTGCGCATTGGGTGGGGTAAGAGTACGCATTTATTCAATCATGTGCTTCAAGTATATATTAACACAAATAAGAGTTAATAACATTTAATTGATGTTTAATGAGCATATATTAGGGAATGTTTAAAGATTACGCAACTCTTAAAGGGGGAGGGGGTCCTAAAAATGTGCACTTTTATACGAAAAACCATTGTTTTTTATATATACAAAAAACTACAGAGGTAAAAATATATATCAGGTTTCGCGTGGCGTATTCAAAGGGATTTTCCTTAAAGAAAGTCTACCAATCACGTAACGTAAAATTTGGCTATTTCATCACCCCTCCCCCCTATCTTACACTATTTGTATGAATCCTCTAAAAATTATATGGATCGTCACACAACTCACAACCCCTCCCAGCTAAACGTTGCGTAATTTATGAATGTTTCTTTTGATTTAATGAAATTATCATTTAGATGAAATTATGTTTTCGTACTATGTTTAGGTGTACAACAAGTCCTAATACAATTTCATTATTTCGCTTCAGTGCTTTGTTCGCTAAGTACTTTCTAACACCGAATTACTTCAACTTATCCTAAAAACTTGTGATAATTTCGAATTCTGTCCCTTTTTTCTTAGTTGTGGATCTTTACGCTTTGAAAGAAGTCTTATTTCGGCCGGAGATACGGGTTTGACATCATAACTTGAAGATTCATATGCGTACTCTTGCCCCACCGGTTCCTGCGTACTTTTACCCCACAGTCCCAAAAATTATTCAAGTAATGGTTTTGACTTCTTGGAAAACCAACCGGATTGGTGTTCTGTACCATAAAGTACTCTATACAATAGGTTATCGAAATGGTATAATGTTCACCTGATTGAACGTATATATGGTAATGAAATACTAGTTGCGAAAACATAATTATTTTTAGCAAAGTGACCAAAAAATTATCTAACTCCATATCTCCCTTGTTGTTTATTCAAATCGTTCACAATTACACATGATAATAGTTGGCCAGAATACCTGTCAAACTGATGCAGTGCTGCTAGTTTATCTTTTTTATTACTTCAAAAAATCGAAAACGTACTCTTACCCCACGCGCACTCTTGCCCCACTCTACTCTATTTCTTTCTGCACACTGTTTGTTTCACATTCCAATTCGATTTTCTCAACACGAACGTCAATAGGTACTCTTGATTGCTTCCAATGATTCATCGCACTTGCAAATTATTGTGTTAAAGCAAGTTTGTTTTTTCCGGCAGTCGTGGCACATATAGGGGAAAATACCTATTCTTGGCAGTCTCAGGCATTCGCCAAATTGAATGACAAAAATAATTAATAATTACACTAAAACACAGGTACAGCTTAACTGGTATACATTTGTATGCTCTTTCTTTGACGATTGGTGTTCACTAAATATAACAGCTTTTACCACAAACTCAGTAAATTTATTATAAAGTAACAGGTCAACGTTTCTTCTATTGGCATAGCAATTTCTATTATCAGCAATGGATTTGCTCCCTTTAGCTGGTAATGTATTGGTGCCAAATGCTGGTTGTTTATATACTCCCTCCAGTAGTAAAATTCATTCAAGACAAAATTTTCAAAACGACTTATCTGCTTTTGTAAACAAAGATTAAAACGTTGATTTGACGAATATGATAGCATCCCCACGCAAATGAACACCACCTACAGGTAGCAGAAACCTTCAGCTACCTATTGATGATATTGGTTTGCGTGGGAGTGCAATCAGATTCGTCAAGTCGACGTTTGAATCTTTGTTTACAAAAGCAGATATGTCGTTTTGAAAATTTTGTCTTGCATTCATATTTATCGGCCACACGCTCATCTCGCTTCACTCAATTTTGAAACAAACTTTATTGTTTATCAAAACTGGCTTAACACAAAACATGAATTTGAATTTGAAAAAAAAAAAAAAGGAGAAGGGAACTTATATGCTTTTTGTCCGCTGCCAAGATTTACATCTTTTGTCTTTTGTAATGCCTTAGAGTCTACACGCGTAAGCAAAAGTCTATCAACCTGTTTCAAATATACAACTTGCTCTTTGCGGTCCTTACATGATATGTTTGTTTCATAAAAAAAATCATGGTGGTTGTGTACAAGACACGACCGCTCGACGTAAACTACGTGAAACCAAATCCATACACATAAGAATTAATATTTCTAGACCAACATTTGAAAAGGGCGTAACAACCAAAATTTATTCCCTCTGATTCTTCGTCTACATACAAAGCTATATATGTGGACGAAGAATCAGAAGGATTAAATTTTGGCTGTTACGCCCTTTTCAAATGTTGGTCTAGATTTGTCTGTCTGCCCTTATAGACTAGGAAACGGCATGAACATTTGTATGTAGAGGTTTAAGGAAACGATGAAGATTCTTATGATGATATTGGACCCCTCCTCTTCTGGAAGAGGGATTCTCATACAAATGAAGTACACATTTCTGCTTTAATAGAAAATTAATCTAAAAAATGGAATCCAAAATTTGCAAATTTCGAATACTTAACGTCTTTTAAATAATGTAAAAAATATATATTTAATCAATTTTAGGTAAAACGAAGCTCGTCGGTTCTGGTATTACAAAATATATTACACCTCGTGAGTCTTCATATGTTGAATAATGGACAGCACTGTCCTATCCAGCCGCTGGAGCCACCCCATTCTTACACTACGTTTCACAGTTGAATAATAGATAATACCCTAAAAGTAGGCAATTATTTATGGTTGAAATGCGCTATGCAGAAACGGGAATGATTATATTTTTGTGATGAGCTTGGAAAGTATTGAAGTTGCAAAAGGAAAGCGGTCCTGTCAGCCACATAAGGGTTAAAACACTACGGTGTTGCTATCACTTTTAATATAATCCATGGTCTGCGTAAAAATCCGAATAGAAACATTTGTATTTTAACACTTTTTTTTTTAAATAAATGCCATCGCCGGATATTTTGTTCGTATTTTTGCTAAAATCAAATCACATAGAATTGTGCGTGGTATCTTTTTAGCGTGTGTTTGATATGCTCACAAACACATTCTCTCGCTCTATTCCGAAGTGTGCTGCTGTCAAAGAAAACGAACAGTCCCGATTTTATTTAGTGAAACATAGAGCAAATATTGCATAAATTTGCTCTTTGTGGTAATAATCAAGTGGTGATAAAGTGTAAAAAGTAGTGTACGTACTTAATTTGTCGTGTCAAACGCAATAAAGAGGAGAAACAGGCGATCCAAAAAAGTAAGTAACAGTTTGCTATTCGTGCGCTGCTTTCTTTGGCAATGCAATAATGGCAATGATTTCGAAGGTGCAAATTTGTTTCGATGATTAACTCATCAAGTCTTGCTTCTTTTACACAAACAACTTATTCAAATGAAAGCTTAGACTTGAAATTGTGTGATTGAATCAAAATTATGTTCATAAATAGTGTATGTTTGCTGGAAAATTCAAATATTGTTGAGGGTGCCAACAACTGTCGCACCCTGCCAATGCCGTATTCTACCCTACTTTAGGGATAAATTCTCACGTAAAGCGGTTGCTTCCGCATTTTTTAAGTCCGCACATTTTGTATGCAAAACCTGACCGCATCCACCAAAACAAAAAACTCTATCTTATGACGCATTTATTGCTTTGGCGCAAACATCACACTGCACTGACATCTTCGCTGATTAGATGTTGTTATTGTTTGCCTACGACGGTAGGCTGCTTTGTTTTTTTCACCTCACTGAAAGTTGTTTATCACATTCGAATAAAGGGGGAAACGCAATGGAGTGCGGCAACGGAACGGCAACGGCAAGCGGTTTGTCGACGGTTTGTACTAAAAAAATTCCGCATCATTGCCGCAGTTGAGGCATTCCACGGGGGCATGTCAGTCGATCCTGAGCGACCATTTCGAAAATATTTGAAACTCTGCACAGTTTTTCAATTTCATCTAAATCGTCATTTTTCGATATCAAATCTTCATATTGAGTCACGACTAACTTTTCAAAAGGCTGTATGTGAAAATGGTTCAAAAATATTTAAAAAGCTGCACAGCAAAAACGGAATGTTCGATTGTTATGATTTTTTCAGCAAAGTTAGACAACTAAATGGTGATTCTTAAGAAAATGTGCACAGTAAAAAAAATTTTTTTTTGCCTTTAAAAATATCATTTTTGTCACAAAACTCAAATATCTCAAAACCCTATCTTTTTTCGAACGTAATTTTTTAGGAAAACGGTCCATTATATTAGCTATCTACCATAAAAATTTGGTGATGGTAAACTAATAAACAAAAAAGTTATGACATTTCAAACATTTCACAATTTTCACATTTAGTTAAAAAAAATTTTTTCTGTGTAAGTTATTTCGAGAATTGCAGTTTGATGCAGATTTTATTGTTAAGGGACGTGATTTAAACAAGTTGTTTTCATGATATTTTGATTTAATTATTCATAGCATCTATAAGAAACTTAGACACGATCCAGTATTGTGATCAAAAGTATTGATAGTGTCATAATTTTCATTGCACGTGACTGGCGAAAAATTCTTTTAATAGTGTTGAAACCTGTTGATAATAACGTTGATAGAAACATATCAGAAATGTTATTTTTAAGACAAAAGCTGCAAAATCAAAGATTTATATACACGTGTACGTCTATAGTTTACCTGCAAAAAATATACCTCTTAGAGAATAGACTTTAT
The DNA here is from genome assembly GCF_024139115.2 of Armigeres subalbatus. Classification (NCBI taxonomy): domain Eukaryota; kingdom Metazoa; phylum Arthropoda; class Insecta; order Diptera; family Culicidae; genus Armigeres; species Armigeres subalbatus. The sequence goes on from NW_026942338.1 coordinate 7,307, forward strand.
GATCGGGAGGAAACGGGTATCTTCAACAACAACAAATGCATGATAGGTACATACCATGACAATGCTCACGAAAAAGCAAAAAAATTACTACTACTAAGGTTGTTAAAGATCTTATAGTAATTTTTTCTTCAGTCAAGCAAATGACACCAAACTAGTCAGTAAAAACTTAAAAGTGATTTTGTTTATTGAAATATTACGAACAACATGAGTAGCCGCTTTCTCAACTGTTGTAGGCCGTTTGATGGAAAAAAGTGTTCAAAAGAGTTACGAAATCTCACCGAAAGCACCATAGATAAACTGAAAGCGACTGGTTATGCTCCAATGTCCACATTGAATACAAATTTACGCATTTGCACGTCCTGCCGTCTAAACGTTGACAAAAGAGCAATCTGTATATCATCGGTTGAGCAGAGCGCAGGAAGTTCGAAAACGACAGCAACTGAGGAATTGCCAGATGTATCGACAACAACTGAGGAATTACCAGAAGTATTAAGTGCTGAGAGCCTTGCCACCGTACCATCAGCGAAATCTGTTTCAACAAATCAATCGGAAGATGAGTGTATCCAAAAGGTCAACATCGAACGCTTTAACGAGGGCATAGCTGGGATAAAAGTGACTCCGATTAAATGGAGTAAGATGGACTACGTTTATTACCCGGAGAAAAATACCGTGAAATAAACGAAGCTGTACGAAGAAACCTCTTCAAATTAGGACCTGATGATGTGGAAAATACAGACTACAATGAGGTAATTATAAATATGAAGGAAAGGTTCTCGAATGCAGCCACGACAAGGAAAGAAAAATTATTGATTTTGTCGATGCTGCCAAGTTCGTGGTCTATTCAGGATGCCATTGATGAGTTCAAAACCAATAGAAATACAGTAAAAGAGGCAAAACAATTGAAGAATAACTGTCTTTCAACCAAAATACTAGGTCTAGTACTGCATTAACAGATGAGACAAAAGAAATAGTAGTTCAATATTTTGAAGATGATGAAGTAAGTCGAGCTATGCCTGGTCAAAAAGATTATGTATCAGTAAAAAAGATGGAAAGCGTCAAGCAATCCAAAAACGATTAATGATGACGACTTTGAAAGAAGCGTACCCACGCTTCAAGGAAATTCACGATCATATTAAAATAGGTTTTTCCTCATTTGCAAGCCTTCGGCCAAGGCAATGTAAGATTCTTTCAAATTCACGAACACATAATGTGTGTGTGCACAACCCATGAGAATATTAATCTTATTTTACATAGTTTGAAAAGAATCAATTTAACAAAGGATATTAAAATGTTAACTGGTAGTCTTTTGTGTGAAAATACAACATCAAATTGCTATCTACGATCTTGTTCGGATTGTCCAGATTCTTCATCATTGGAAAATACTTTATTCGCTGAGTTTGAAGAAAAATATATTGATCAGTTATCATTTGAGCAATGGGTGACCACGGATAGGTGTGACCTAGAAACTATTGTAAAACCTGTAGATGAGTTTGTGTCATACTTAATTTTGCTTGAAATTAGAAAGTTTAATCCCTCACGATTTCATTAAAACAGAACAATCCAGCTTTTTAAAAAATACGAAAAATACATTACAAAATGGTGAATTTTTAGTCATTTGTGATTTTTCTGAAAATTACAGCTTTGTATTGCAAGATGAAGTGCAGTCCCATCACTGGAACGTGCAACAAGCTACAATTCATCCATTCGTTATTTATTTTAATGGAAGTACGCAAATTGAACACTTAAGTTTTATTATAATTTCCGAAGATTTAAGACACGATTCAGTATCCGTAAACTTGTTCATTGAAAAAATGATTAACTTTTTACGCGTTGATAAGCATAAAGAAGTCAAAAAGATATATTTCATGTCTGATGGAGCAGCGTCGCAGTACAAAAATCGTAAGAATTTTTCGAGCCTATGTCAATTTAAATCAATGTACGGAATTGATGCAGAATGGCATTTTTGCTACATCACATGGCAAAGGTCCTTGTGATGCTATTGGAGGAACAATAAAGCGCATGGCCACAAGAGCAAGTTTAGCCAAAGAACGTGAGCATCCAATTAAAACTGCGAAAGAACTTTTTGATTGGGCAAATCGTAGAAAAGAAAAAGATTTAACCAAATTATCATTTTGTTTTACTACTACTGAAGAGTACGAAATAAAGGCTTCAGAGCTCAGCGAGCAATTTAATAACGCGAAAACGATCCAAGGAACCCAAAAATTTCATTCCATTGTCGGAAAATAAAATTAAAGCAAAACTATACTCAAACTGTGCTGATAATAATTCAAAAGTGTTCGATATTTTAAAAAATTTGAATAAAAATAAATAAAAAATAAGTATTAATAAACTGTTTTCATGATATCATAACCCATACCAAAATTCAAACCCAAAACTCTTAGAGTTTCTATAACAACATTGTGTAACTGCCACATTTAATTTAATACTTAGGATAATATTAATTCATTTTATTTATTTATACATAAAATATTTATACATATAATATACATAATATCGATGAATACATAAATATGGAATATAATACAAACAACTTGTTTAACTCACGCAAGGCCCTAATAAAATCAGCATCAAACTGCGATTCTTGAAAAAAAATACACGGAAATTTTTTTTGTTTACTATATGTGAAAATTGTGAAATGTTTGAAATGTCATAACTTTTTTGTTTATTAGTTTACCATCACCAATTTTTATGTTAGATAGCTAATATAATGGACCGTTTTCCCTAAAAAATTACGTTCGAAAAAGATAGGGTTTTGAGATATTTGAGTTTTTGTGACAAAAATGATATTTTTAAAGGCAAAAATTTTTTTACTGTGCACATTTTCTTAAGAATCACCATTTAGTTGTCTAACTTTGCTGAAAAATCATAACAATCGAACATTCCGTTTTTGCTGTGCAGCTTTTTAAATATTTTTGAACCATTTTCACATGCACCCTTTTGAAAAGTTAGTCGTGACTCAATATGAAGATTTGATATCGAAAAATGACGATTTAGATGAAATTGAAAAACTGTGCAAAGTTTCAACTCAATAGAAAATCATGAATTAAAAATTTTCTTAAATTTTGATGCTGTTGCTTGGAATCGCTCAGTTGCAAAACGCAATGCATGCGGATTTGCCGGACAAATTTTATATGACGTTTCAAGTTTTAAAGGAATTCTGATTTTTTCAAAGATGATTTTAATTATTTCTAGAGACGATTTAATTTCAATTATTTAAATAAACTTTTAAATTAATTCTAATTGATTCAGTGACTGCTTTAAATATATCAGAACCTCGATCAGAACAGTAGGAATACTATTTTTTGATGTCTTGAACCGCCGGAAGTTCCTGCAGGAACTGCAGAGGCTCAAAAGTATTGTAAATAATTCCAATAAGGAAGCTCCATCACCAATTTCTCCAGAAGATCCATCACAAATCCCTTCGAAAGTTCCTTCAGGAATTGCACCGGAAGTTCATCAAGAAATTGTTTCGGAAGTTTTTGCTGAAATCGCTCCGGATATTTCTCTGGAGAAACCTCCAGGAATTCCTTTGGAAGTTCCTACATGAAGATGCTCCAGAAATTTCTTCGGAAGTTCCTTATAGAATTTCCCAGGAAGTTTGTCTAGGAGTTCCTCCGGAAAATCCTCCAAAAAGTTCACAAATTCCTTCGGAGTTCCTCCAGCGCTTCTTTCGGAAGTTTCTTCGGAAGTGGCTCCAGAAATTGTTCCAGGAATTCCTCCAGAAGTTCTTCCAAAAATGCCTCTGGAAGTTCCTCCATGAATTTCCCCAGAAGCTCCTGGAGGAATTCCTTAAGTTTCTTCAGAAATTCCTTCAGAAGCTCCTGCAAAAATTCCTTCGGAAGTTCCTCCACGAATTCCTCCGGCAGATCCTCCAAGAGTTCCTCAAGAAAGTTCTTTCCCTACAGAAGTTCTTTCGGAAGTTCCTCCAGGAGTTCCTCCGGAAGTTCCTCCAGGAGTTCATCCGGAAATTCCTCCAGAAATTTCTCCGCAAGTTCCTGCAAAAATTCCTTCGGAAGTTCCTCCGTAAATTCTTCCAAAAGTTCCTTCGAAAGTTCCTCCAAAAGATCCTCCGGAAGTTCGAATGCTTCTCCACGAATTTCTCCAGGAATTCCTCCGCAAACTCCTCAAGATTCCTTCGGAAGTTCCTCCAGTAATTCCATCAGACATTCCTTCGAAAGTTCCTCCAGTAATTTCTTCGGAAGTTCCTCCAGTAATTTGTTCGGAAGTTCCTTCAGAAGCTCCTTCAGGAATTCCTTCAGAAGTTCCTGCGAAAATTCCTTCGGCAGTTCCTTCGTAAGTTTCCCCAAGAGTTCCTTCGAAAGTTGCTCAGAGAGTTCCTCCGGAAATTCCTACAGAAGTTCTTCCAGAAATTCCTCCGGAAAATCCTCTAGATTCCTTCGGTAGTTCAGGAATTCCTTAAGAAGTTCCTCCAGGAATTCCTTCGGAAGTTCCTCCAGGAATTCCCCCAAAAGTTCCTCCTGGATTTCCACTGAAAGTTCTTCCAGAAATTCCCCGGAATTGGTCCTGAAGTTCCTCCCGTAATTCCTCCTGGAGTTCTCCCGTATTTCCTCCGGAAGTTCCTCCAGGAATTTTTCCGCAAGTTCCTCCAGGAATTCCCCCGGAAGTTCCTCCAGGAAATCCCCCGAAAGTTCCTCCAGGAATCACACGAAAGTTCTCCAGGAGTTCCTTTGAAAATGCCTCCAAGATTTAACCTGGAAGGACCTCCCGAGATTCCCCCGGAAGCTACTCCTATATATCTTTCGAACGGAAGTTCTCCTTGGAATTCCTGGAGGAACTTCGAGAAGAATTCCTAGAGGAACTTCCGGAAAAAAACCCTGGAGGAACTTCCGGAGGAACTTCAGGTGAAACTTTCGGGGGAAATCCTAGAGAAACTGCCGGATGAATTCCTGGAGGATCTTCCGGAGGAACTCCTGAATTCCTGGGGGAACTTCCGACGGAATTCCTGGGGGAACTTCCGAAGGAATTCAGGGGGAACTTCCGGAGGAATTCCTGGAGGAACTTCCGGAGGAATTCCTGGAGGAACTTCCGGAGGAATTCTTGGAGAAATTTCCGGAGGAATTCCTGGAGAAACTTCCAGAGGAGTTCATGGAGGAACTTCCGGAGGAATTCCTGGATAAATTCCTGGAGGAACTTCCGGAGGAATTCCTGGTGAAACTTCCGGAGGAATTCCTGGAGGAACTTCCGGAGGAATTCCTGGAGGAACTTCCGGAGGAATTCTTGGAGGAACTTCCGGAGGAATTCCTGGAGGAACTTCCGGAGGAATTCCTGGAGGAACTTCCGGAGGAATTCCTGGAGGAACTTCCGGAGGAATTCCTGGAGGAACTTCCGGAGGAATTCCTGGAGGAACTTCCGGAGGAATTCCTGGAGGAACTTCGGGAGGAATTCCTGGAGGAACTTCCGGAGGAATTCCTGGAGGAACTTCCGGAAGAATTCCTGGAGGAGCTTCCGGAGGAATTCCTGGAGGAACTTCCGGAGGAATTCCTGGTGAAACTTCCGGAGGAATTCCTGGTGAAACTTCCGGAGGAATTCCTGGAGGAACTTCCGGAGGAATTCTTGGAGGAATTTCCGGAGGAATTCCTGGAGGAACTTCCGGAGGAATTCTTGGAGGAATTTCCGGAGGAATTCCTGGAGGAACTTCCGGAGGAATTCCTGGAGGAACTTCCGGAGGAATTCCTGGAGGAACTTCCGGAGGAATTCCTGGAGGAACTTCCGGAGGAATTCCTGGAGGAACTTCCGGAGGAATTCCTGGAGGAACTTCCGGAGGAATTCCTGGAGGAACTTCCGGAGGAATTCCTGGAGGAACTTCCGGAGGAATTTCTGGAGGAACTTCCGGAGGAATTCCTGGAGGAACTTCCGGAGGAATTCCTGGAGGAACTTCCGGAGGAATTCCTGGAGGAACTTCCGGAGGAATTCCTGGAGGAACTTCCGGAGGAATTCCTGGAGGAACTTCCGGAGGAATTCCTGGAGGAACTTCCGGAGGAATTCCTGGAGGAACTTTCGGAGGAATTCCTGGAGGAACTTTCGGAGGAATTCCTGGAGGAATTCCTGGAGGAACTTCCGGAGGAATTCCTGGAGGAACTTCCGCAGGAATCGCTGGAGGAACTTCCGGAGGAATTCCTGGAGGAACTTCCGGAGGAATTCCTGGAGGAACTTCCGGAGGAATTCCTGGAGGAACTTCCGGCGGAATTCCTGGAGGAACTTCCGGCGGAATTCCTGGAGGAACTTCGGGAGGATTTCCTGGAGGAGCTTGGGGAGGAATTCCTGGAGGAACTTCCGGAGGAATTCCTGGAGGAACTTCCGGAGGAATTCCTGGAGGAACTTCCGGAGGAATTCCTGGAGGAACTTCCGAAGACATTTCTGGAGGAACTTCAGAAGGAATTTCTGGAGGAACTTCCGAAAGAATTCCTGTAGGAACTTCCGAAAGAATTCCTAGAGGAACTTGCGAAGGTATTCCTGGAGGAACTTCCGAAAGAATTCCTGGAGGAGCTTTCGAAGGAATTTCTGGAGGAATTTCCGAAGGAATTCCTGGAGGAGCTCTCGAAGGAAGTGGAAATTCCTAGCGGAACTACCTAATTTATTAGAAACTTTTTTTTTCAAATTAATTTGTTTAATTTTCGATTTTCATTTCCATTCAGAGTAATTTCCTTCGGAGTTTCAGGAAGTTTTCTCTTGATATTTGAGAGGAATTCTCTTGGTATTTTTTTGGAATTTCATAGGAATTTTTCATTAAAAATCAGTGGAAATCCCTTGTAGATTCAGAATAATTAGCCAACAAAGCTAATTTTCATGGTAAATTAAGCTAATTTTCATGGTAAATTAAGTTAATTTTCATGGTAAATTAAGAGAAAATTTTACATGGAATTTTTCTCGGAAATACAAAGGATCTGGGAACTCAAACTCACAATTCCAGGGATTTAATTTGGATGAATAGTGGATGTTCTATTGAAATTGGATTTACTTGATGGATAAAGACAAGTAGAACGACGATTTTATGATTAATAATATAATCATTATTGTTTCTTCGAGGTTTTCACGATTTCCATAAATAATTTTATTCATTTTCAGCAATCCAGTTTAATCAAGTGGTCCTGATTATGCTTTCTCTGAAGTTCTCTGCTACTGAAAATATAATACAAATTTGAATAAAATCACTTCATGCTAAAAGTAAACGAATCTTTCCGCAACACCGCTGCCGCATTTTTTGAAAATTTTCAAAAAATATGCGGTTTTAGTACATTCCGCATTTGCCGTTCCGCACCATTGCGTGCCGTTCCATATACAGCCGTGTATTCAAAAGTGACAGCTGCCGCATCCTGCCGTTGCCGTTCCGTTGCCGCACTCCATTGCGTTTCCCCCTTGACAGCTAGAATATTTTATCTAATTTTTAGTCTTTTTCGATGCACTATGTAGCATTCAATAGGGAATTTTATTACCCGTCATACGATGTATTTTTCACTTCGCGCTACAAACTATTTCACTCTATAATTTTTAGTTTGATCTAGGACCGTAATTTACACTTCTTCTGTCTGTATCGATATGTTTCTGCGGTATGCTGTGCCATTCTCAAGAAACACGCAAGTTCTACCACGCGATCACTATCTTTACAGCAGACAACACTATCTTTTCAGCAGACAACAAACCCGTTTGATTTTACCATGCGCGCAGTAAAAATCAACTGTGGTCCTGGTGGAATGTTGTTGCATGAACTGAATCAGTGGTGAATTTTTCCGAATGCGTGGTTAATTTAACTGAAAATTTGTGGTTGTTTTAAAAACATGGCGTAGTCTACAAAATAGTAACCGTTACCATGGAATTTTTTTCAGTGTATGATTAGCATTAGAGTTAAAATTGAGGAAAAATATTTTGTTCATTATGGCGATGATGGATAAGTGAATATCATTTGTCGATCAACTAATTTCAACATCGGATGGCTAAGACGTTTGAAAAGCATTTTTAATCATTTTGTATATAATATGCATTATTGTACTACTCTATGATATTTCTCTTAAATTCCTTTTTTGATCGAAATTATTAATTCTTAATTCTTTCTGTTTTCAGGATAATGATCCAGCAAAGTTCTCAAAGAAAGTCTTCAATTTATAACAATAATATATCTATGAAATTCGATTGATTCATCGATTCTTGTGGATGCAATTAATTCATTTTCAATTTTTAGGTTTTTTGTAGAAAATAGCGCTTGTTAAATAATGCAAGTGCTGATATGTTTTTGACTGCTTCTTGAAGTTAACATGGAAACTTGAATTAAGGTTTATGATTAAATCATTTAAAAAATTATATAAATTACTCCTCCTTTATAAAAATGACGGCAAGCATTTTTGATTTCTTTTTTCATTGCAAACACATTCAATATTCATGATATTTTTAATATGAAATTCATAAATATAACTATGTTTAATTGTTAACTTCTCTATAATATCAATAGTTTTTCCTCATAATTTTCATAAGTCTTGCTATGGAAGTTGTAAGTGGTTGAAAAGACATTTTTCGTTCTGAATCATACTTTTTACTTTATGGTCTTCTATGCAATATTTGTGGCGCCAAATCATAAGTAGTTTTAATGGAGTTCTTAAGTATTTTTGGCTGGGTGTAATGCCGTGTAGAGCTATGGAAAATTATAGACGAGAACAGCTTCCCTGGGAAGCTTACCAGACTGATCAAAGCAACGGTGGATGGTGTGCAAAACAGTGTGAAGATTTCGGGCGAACACTCCAGTGCGTTCGAATCGCGCCGGGGACTAAGACAAGGTGATGGACTTTCGTGCCTGTTATTGAACATTGCGCTAGAAGGTGTCATGCTGAGAGCCGGGTGTAACAACCGGGGTACGATTTTCAACAGATCCAGTCAATTTATTTGTTTCGCGGATGACATGGACATTGTCGGTCGAACATTTGCAAAGGTGGCAGAACTGTACACCCGCCTGAAACGTGACAAAGAAACAAAAGTTGAACTGGTGGTGAATGTGTCAAAGATAAAGTACATGCTTGTGGGCGGAACAGAGCACGACAGGGCCCGCCTGGGAAGCAGTGTTACGATAGACGGGGATACCTTCGAGGTGGTCAAGGAATTCGTCTACCTCGGATCCTTGCTAACGGCTGATAACAACGTTAGTCGAGAAATACGAAGGCGCAACATACGTGGAATACGGGCCTAATACGGGCACCAGAAGAAACTGCGGTCGAAAAGGATTCGCCACCGCACCAAATGTGTCATGTACAAGACGCTTATAAGACCGGTTGTCCTCTACGGACATGAAACATGGACAATGCTCGAGGAGGACTTGCAAGCACTCGGAGTATTCGAGAGACGGGTGCTTAGGACCATCTTTGGCGGTGTGCAAGAAGACGGTGTGTGGCGGCGAAGAATGAACCATGAGCTCGCCCAACTCTACGGCGAACCCAGTATCCAGAAGGTAGCTAAAGCCGGAAGGGTACGATGGGCAGGACATGTTGCAAGAATGCCGGACAGCAACCCTGCAAAGATGGTGTTCGCTTCCGATCCGGCAGGTACGAGACGGCGTGGAGCGCAGCGAGCGAGATGGGCAGACCAGGTGCAAAATGACTTGGCGAGCGTGGGGCGTATCCGAGGATGGAGAGATGCGGCTTCGAATCGTGTATTGTGGCGTCAAATTGTTGATTCAGTGTTATCTGTTTAGATGTAAACTAAATAAATGAAAATGAAATGCTTTTAGGCTAGATGGGCTTCGACCAAATGGTATGTTCGGTCAAACGACATATTCGGCCAAGCCAAGCAACTTTCAAATGGCTTTCTGCCAAAACGTTCTTCTCCGTTCAAAAATTCTATTTAAAGAGAAATTCTCGCTTAACTTTTCAAAAGGACCTAAGTAACATTTTTTTCATGATTTAATTTGAATAGCGCAATCAACAGAAAAACATGTAAGCTTTTGATTGCAGTACTCAAATTAATTCATGAAAAAAATGTTACTTAGGTCTTTTTGAAAAGTTAAGCGAGAATTCTTTGGATTGCAACAGGAGATCCTTCTACCGTGATGAACTTACCTTTAAGATTAAAAATCACGGTAATGAAGTATTGAAAAAAGGAGATCCTACAGAATTTCCACTAGGAGTTTTTTTTTAAGTTTAAGAAGATGTACATTTTCTATAAAGAATTCATTTTGGAATGAGAAACTCTACGTTCATAATTTTGATTGTAGTCATGTTTTTTACTTATAAGCTTTGTAAACTCTGTTATAGTGAACGTTTTTCAGATGCTCCAACACTATTTCGGCTCGGGGTGCAGTTCAACTCCGAAAAACACAAATAAAAAATCGAAGAAAAATGATAATTATTTAAAATCGTGATCTACTGAAAAAGAATCCTAAGAAATTCCTCGTTCCAATCGATCGAGTCATTGCCCCCTCTTTTCGGAGAGCCGTTTTACTGTCAACGGATGGATGGAGCCGGGCCGGGTACGCACAATCCATGTGGACGAATGGAGGTCCCAAATATTTTCCTCTTTCGTATTTCCCACAGACTCAACCGAAGAAAAAAAAAATCAAAATCTTCCGAACTTTATGGGTGCATGCCATCCCGTCTGATCCCCGATCAGCGGCGCATTCGCCGGCCGTTCTTCGACAGAGCAAGAAATATGCATCCACGAAGAAACGTGATAATACCGAGAAGCAATCGACAGGCAAAGTACGCATACCAACTTCGCCAACTGCTGCACCGCAAAAAGATGAAAAACCGCCCGGGCATAAATTATAAAATTGGCCCGAGAAGAAATAAATTCTTATTAATTTACTCTCTCGCACAGCCGAGCTGCAACCGTAATCCTTGGCGTTCAATAATTTCTGCCTTCTTCATATTTCTAAGGAAGCATGGGTCATTGGTCGTGCCAGTTTTCACCTCACCCGAAAAAAAAGAAGCGAAAAAATGGTTAAAAAAAATTCTCATTCCCCCGGGGAAGAAAAGTGCGAAGATTGGACTCCTCCTTTTGACCGCATGAAAAATGCCATAAATTCATGCACGAGGAATTACTTTCCTCCTGGACGATAGAGCGCGCAGCTGGCCCGGTGCCATATAATGCCATTCGGCCCCGGTATGGGAATCGTAGTGGGTTGGTTGCAGTTGGAATTTTGGCTTTTTGGAGGTAATTATCCTGTTTTCGGGGGGATTTGTTCCCACAGTAGAGAGATATTGTTGCGAGAATTATTCATCGTTGCAAGATGTGCTCAGTAAACGATTCTAGTGTTTATTCTCATGGGTGCTAGCTCCTTCAATTGTCCAGCAAAGTAAATTGATCCGACAGGTGATACTTGTCTCACCTCCCTTTAAGCCAATTAAAACTAGCAAAAATGTGAGGAAAGGCAATTAGATGATAAATCTACTGTAAAAAGCCATGCGCATTCCAAATGTGCCACATGACTTCCAAACCACTGATACCGTTGACAGCCTTATGAAGCTGTAGGGGGAATTACGATCTGGCACCAACGATAACCTCAATTTTCCTCATCCCGTCAGATGACAGCTCCTTGGAGATATGGTTTAATAGATTTTTCTCCCATGTCAGGGTCTGGAGATCGCGTTGCGCAGTCCCCAGCCTCGCTTATCAATAAGCTTCCCTGACGACAGGTTCCATACGGCGATAATCTTCCCTCGACTCGGTTCTTGGCTGGCTGACGTTGTTCGATCGCTGTTGCTGCCTTACCCCCAGTTGGTCGGGAAAAGGGAATAAACCAAACAATGGCAAACGGCTTTCACCCAAGGGAACCCTTTGTGGACGGGGAGAGATGCATGTTCGATGAAGACGATGACGGTGTGACGGCGAATCGATTGGATTCAGCAAATAAAAATTCATTAGTAGCAATAAATTACGGCAAGTTGTTGGCGGCTTTGTCCGGCGACCTCGTTTGCAATAGGCCCCTGTGCTTCCCAAGATGACAACAAACGACGTCATCGGATCCTTTGCGGTGGCGAAGAGATGCGAGATGCGTTGTAGCCGGGCCAGGAGAGCCATTTATGACAACTTACTGCCGCATTTAGCAAATAGCTGTCGGTTTTGGTTGGACGTTTCAGTCAGCAGCAGATTCCATGCCAATGAGGTGGAAAATTTTAATGAGTTTACTTTGAATTGTGGCAACGAATTGATGCCATCCTTAGCGTATATTATGTATTAATTTGAGATCTCTAAAAAAAATACTAGAATTTCATTTTCTTTCGCAAACATAAGAAACTTCAACTGTCTAAGAAGAGTTTAGTACTTTCCATTTTATTCCACTACGTTTTGTTATCTTTGCAGATACGTATTTCGACCTCAACTGTCTCAGTGTCTCGTACTGGACTCGACTTGCAAGTCAGCCTCACAGTTGAGATCGAAATACGTATCTGCAAAAATGACAAAACGTAGTGTAATTAAATGGAAAGTACTAAACTCCTCTTAGACAGTTGAAGACATTCCACTAAAAGAGCTCAAATAATTTTTTAGATAAGGAACTTTCCATTCACATTTCATTTCTTTGTAACGAATTTGAAGATTAATGTGAGCTGTGAGATAAGTAGCTCTTTACTTTATATTTACTTCAATTAGTATTTTTGTTAAAAGTAAACTCTCCCTAACTCGATGTTCTGTAAGTAAATGATGTATGAACGTTAGCAATTGTGGAATCTGCTAGACAAATGTTCCAATGTTGCAAGAATTTGTAGGAAAATATTTTAGCGCTAGAACCAAAACAATAATATTTATGTTTGCTTTAATAGTTTCGATAGTTGATGCAACTATCAAATTCAACAATTTGTTTGTTTCAAAAGTATTTATTTTTGGTGCTAGAACAAACTGAACTTTTGTTTGAATTTACCTCAAATATGTTTGTTTGTACTTTTTTTCTGCGTGAAGTGAAAAAAGCGAAAACATAAGTGGGAAGCTAGTATTGAGAACGAATCTGTGTCAAAGGTCGAAGGTCAAAAAGTCTAAAGGAGAAAAGGTCGAAAGGACAAAAGGTCAAAAGGATAAAAGGTCGAAAGGACAAAAGGTCGAAGGGACAAAAGGTAGAAAGGAAGGACAAAAGGTCAAAAGATGGAAGGGACAAATTGACAAAATGTTGAAGGGAATGAAGGTCGAAAAAACGACAAAAGGTTAAAAAAATGAAGCCTGAGAAAAATAATTGGGTCAAAAGGTCGAAATGAAGAAAAATCGAAGAAATAAAATGTCGACAGAAAAAAAGTTGAATATACAGAAATTGGAGGTTACATTCTATTAATCATAGGTTATGCCTTACATTTGAAACAGGCGCAATTATTTAGAGCAGGACTACCCAACGTCGGATGCGGCCCTTGGTTCAATTTTTGTGGCTCACTGCGTATAAGAAAAAAATACTTCATTACCGGCCCGAAAGCTTTCCTATCTGGCTCGATAAGCTCATTCTTATTATTTATTAATAAATACTGTAGGTTCTTACTGATTTCAAAATAAAATCTGGGCAAGTACGGAGTCGATTAATACAGCACGGGCTAGTTTTGATGAGATATTGGCATGGCAATACGGATGAAATCTTTTCAGGACGAAGAGCTTGGTAGGGAATGTATATCGGCTGTTGGTGGTTGTGTGCTGTAATAAAAAAAACCTTCTTTAGTACCATTTGTTTGTCGTTAAGCACGGTGAAGAGTTAGAGTTCTCAAAGAAGATTCGAAAACTACGTTACGTGAAAAAGCTACCTGCTTCTGATTCTACCTGCTCACAATAGATGAAAATACTTAAAGTAAAGAACAAGGTACATGTAGCTGTCTTCATAAAGGAAATTTATGTTCATCTTCAAATACAGAAGAATTAGCACCTTTGATCTCAATGAAGGAGAGCTGTTAAGACCTGTATGAAGGAACTTGAAGTCTTTTTTGAAAACGTAATGCTTAACAACTGATGGCACTCCGACAATGACGGGAAAGAACACTGGCGTTGTGACACTTGGAAATTAAAGAAATTTGTTTTGTTTTTTGTCATTTGTGGACACAGCTTTCGGAGTGTTTGAGCGTAAGGTGCTGCGGACAATACTCGGCGGTAAACAGGAGAACGGTATCTGGAGGTGCCGCATGAACCACGAATTGTACCAGGTGTTTAAAGGGCTGGATATTATTAAGCTTATTCAACACGGCAGACTACGGTTTGTTGGTCACGTTGTTCGTATGCCGTAAGAACGTCAAGCGAAGATAACATTCAGTAGAGAACCCGGAATAGGCCGCAGGCTTCGTGGAAGGCTGCGTACACTGCTTTTTGCAGTTGAAGAGGACCTGAGGGCGCTCAATGTTCAGGGCGAGTGGAAGCGATTGGCCCAGGATCGAGTCCAGTGGAGAAGGATACTCCATTCGGCGTAGATTCATCGAAGAGCTGTAGCCCATCATGTATCAAGTATCAAGTAAGTAATCAGCCACTAAAGTTAATTTATGATTTTTTTTGGAAAACATGTTTTATTTAGATACACATAGTTAAATTTGCCATTTTAAGGTGTTTTTAAGGGATATTGCAAAAAAAGATTCGGCTGCCGGTGGGACTTGAATCTACACTATTCCATGAAGTACACGGACGGGTAGAGGGAAAAGGTGTGACATGTTGCAAAAGCAGATTCGATGTATACGGGGAATTGATTGATATCCTATCGTTATTGACAGGTTATGGAACAACTTCTCGCAATGGCAGCTGTTGTATAACTGGAAATACGTCTGTGTACTTAATGAAATAGTGTGGGTTCAAGTCCCATCGGCAGCCGAATCTTTTTTTCGCAATATCTCATAAAATCCCCTTAAAATGGCAAACTTAAAGGTTGGTATCGTGTTCAAAAGAAATTTCTTTTTCTATCTCAATCCCATGTTAAATTCCGTTCACTGAATCGGAAAAGTAAAGAATCGAAACAAAATTCTTACAACAGTATCCACATGAAAAGAACAAAAAACAAAATTGGCATTTGTAAGGTTCCCACACAAAGTAATGGGAGCTGTCACTTTACTTTCGGAAAAATATTCTGCTCGATTATTCCGTAAGTAAAAGTGACAATTTGCTCCATGCAGATCAGTTGTCAAAATTCCTCTTGGTAATATTGAACAAAATTCCGTAACCTCTCTACTTTTTAAGTCGATACTGGCCTTAACAATGTGTATTAAAATTTAACATAAAAAAATAAAATCTGACTTCCCTCACAAGTCATCAATTAAGAAAAAGTTAATTTGTGATATTTCTCTGTACTGCAATCACTGATATTTCATTGCACTTTTCATCAAAAAAGATCTATGTACAAAAACGATCAATATTCGTTATTAAGAAAATCAACTTTTCCTACGCGAAAAAACTCAACCGCCACCAACCATTTGTTGTGTTAGTTCATTGGCTAAACTATGGTACGTTGTAAATCGCAATATTTTTACAAGATAATGCAGAACCAATACCCAAGTGGCATGATCATGTATGGGTGAGTGGCTAGGCCTTTATTGTACATGTCACCAAACATCTCAGTGACTGGAACATCAAGCTGCAAGTCAGGGATCAACACGTCGAACTTTTATTATCCAACATGCAAACTATTGAAACAAAATTGAAACAATTTGGCACAATTAATTGTCGAAAACTAATAAATTTCTGTAATCCGATAGATAACAGTTCCTACAAATCTGTTGAATATGCTGATAAACTCGAAACCTTTCGACAGTAATTTTCAAGCCTTTTCGCTAATTTTTGAGAACACTGTTCCTCAACACCGTTTATTGGTGAAAATAATGCACCTGGAATGTTTCGAATGGATATAATTGACCTCAAATGCAACAACGAGCTCAAATCTAAATTTCATAAAGACACATCTCTTCTTCAAAAGTACATATCTGTGCGAACAACTCTTAACAAGACTAAAAGCAATTGCTGATTCTGCTTGGGAAATTCGATCATCGACAGAGAAATCAATACGGGTGGAGTATTGGAAAGAAGTCAACAATTCCATGTCCTGTTACGTCAAAATAGAGAGAAAATAAGCATACAAAAAAAGATTGTTAAAACGCAATAATATATCGTGTTTAGTTTTTCCTATAAAAAAACAGCCATTCTGTAAAACTAAATTCCATTCTGAAAAAAAGTATTTTAATTTGGTTATTTTGAAAATGTTTAAAAAATATGTACCGAATATTTCCTGGCCCGCCAGTAGGTGGTCAATCTGAAAATCAGCCCGTGGCTTGAAAATCATGGGCAGGCCTGCTTTAAAGTTTACTCAACCCTAACACCTTTACTAACACCCAAACTTTACAACTTTACTAACACCCAAATTTTTGTTTTCGCTCAATATCACTATTTTAGTTCCTAAAACCGATCTGAACACATTTTAGGCAAAAAATTTAAATTAGCTGTTTTATCAATTTCACCTTTTTAGAATTATGTTTTTCTAGTATGAAATAATTTTAACCAGATTGGAAGCAACAGACGTCTCACTTTGAACAAAATGCAATCAAAATCATCGTTAGGAAAACATTATCGCGCAATGCTAAATGTACTGTGAGTGGACAAGCGGTTATCAGATGACGGTAGTGTGCAAACGTCAAACAAAAGCGAAGCCATTGGTGACCGATTGACCACCTACCAAAAAATGAATCCACCATTAAAAAGGTGAACGATGGAACATGGATCTGGGTCATTTGGCATAACGCCATATGGCATAAGGTCATTTGGTATAAAGGCCATTTGGTATAACGGACATTTGGCATAATTTGGAACTGTTAAAAGAAAGGGTTATTTGATGTATTCTTTAACATAGTTTGAGTAGAACGAGGAAATGTTCTGATAGATTTAGACTGATAGACATTTTTGGGAAGGTCGGACAAACGAAACGACAGAACTACTTTCGAGAAAGGGATCACATCCGTCATTGACTTATTTTGAGAAAACTTTAATTCTCTTGCTTGATTCCGAACAAACACCTACTTTTGAAGGATGGAATAAATCTAAAATTGTCTCAATCCAGGCAAACGTCTACTTTTAAAGAAGGAATCACATCCACCATTTACTTACCCCGGGCCAACGCCCGGGAATAAATTCAACACCGTATTCCAGGAAAATGCCTACATCCAAAGGACGAATTACATCTATCATTGCCGTAATCTGGACAAACTTCTATTTCCATAATATTTCTAAATTTTCGAAAAAGGGGTCAAATCCAGCCTAAGGCTGAAAGTCTCCTTTATAAAGATAATAATAAAAAAAAACATTGCCTCATTACGGGCAAACGCCTACTATGGTGAAATGTTTTCTGCAGATTATGTATTTCAATTATCTAACTTTTCTGGGAATAATGTTCCTGTGACATATTTACGGAAAAAAAGTTTTTCTAACAAAAACTCCTGCCATATGTCCGTTATGCCAAATGACCCTGACTTCTGTCGCTGTTCTCAATTTTGCCAAATGATAGTTATACCAAATGGTCTTTATGCCAAATGACCTTATGCCAAATGACCTTATGCCAAATGGCGTTATGACAAATGATTTTACGCCAAATGACATGCGTTGAGAGAGACGTCTGTTTCTCTGTGTTTATATCATTGATCGACAAAAATAAAATTTGAAATCTGAACAATTAGAAATTACAAACAAATTATCAAAGAATTCTGTCTAAAGACGGGCTTGGGCGTTACAGGGTTGACTTGAGAATTGACTTCATCAAATGAAACAATAATTAGGGTCCATTCACAAATTACGACACGATAATTTGGAAATTTCATATCCCACACACACACACAGATAGAGTCGACCGGTATATAACACTATAGGCCCCCGGACCTCTTATAAAAAGTTCTTTACGTATACGAGAAAGGCAAAAATAATCTATTATATTAATTATTATTTACTTCAAAACAAATTTTACTCCAGTTAAAATGTATCATCTTTTGAGCACAAAAAAAGCAATAATCTTTCTCTTCGCTTTTTCCGCTGCCTTCTTACTTTTTCTGGCTTACATCTCATCACTCACTTTTCAATATCTCGATTTCACTACTAATTTAACGTTTCTGACTTCCCACCTCCTGCTCCTAGTTTCCTCACTATACACTTCTTACTTCTCACTTCGCGCTTATCACATCTCACTTCTCACCTCTCGCTTTCCACTACGCACTTCTTATTTGTTACAGCATACATCTCACTACTCAGTACTCACTTCCTTTCTTTCTCAGTACTCACTTCAAAACAACTCTATACTCATATCTACTATCTAATTTTTCACTTCCCTTATTAGAAAACACAAATTTTCACAAATTTTAGCTATTCGGCCAAATGGAGTTCGGACAAATGACCCCTTCATCTAAATGACATTCAGTAAATATGACCCTAAACCGTATTTCTACATGTTTTGAAAAGCGTTTGATTATTTGTTCAAAAAGCCCAGATAATCCACTTAGCGGTGATAGTGCCTTTCTTGTGCATTATAAAAATAGTATTTTGGCCATTACTCTTGAGCCCATAGCCCGATCTGGCCAATTTTCAATAGGAAACAATGGTAGAATATTCTGCGTCGAATGCAATTTGTTGTAAGTAAATCGGTTAAGACTAAGTACCTGAAAAGTGAGTGACATTTTTTTAGGAGGTTGCGCACAGATACACGCACATACACACAGACATCAGAGTCCTGGTGTACGACACGAACGAAGGGAAAAAGTCGATGCGTGTTACAGCGGGTGTTCCTCAGGGCTCCATACTCGGCCCAACCCTCTGGAACGGAATGTATGATGGAGTCCTGACACTGCGGCTGCCCAGGAAAGTGAAAATCGTGGGTTTTGCGGACGACGTGTCATTAACAGTGATGGGCGAGACACTCGAAGAAGTGGAGGCGTCTGTGACAGAGGCAATAGCCACGATCGAGAGCTGGATGAATGGAGTTAAGCTACAGATAGCTCACCACAAAACGGAGGTGCTATTAGTCAGCAACTGCAAGGCGATCCAGCGGATGGAAATCGTCGTCGGAGGACATGCGATTGCTTCGAAGCGATCACTGAAGCACCTGGGAGTGATGATCGACGAACGGCTAAATTTCAACAGCCACATTGACTACGCCTGTGAAAAGTCGGCGAAGGCAATGAACGCAATAGCGAGGATCATGCCAAACGTTGGCGGCCCACGAAGCAGCACGAGGCGTCTGCTAGTCAGTGTCTCGTCATCGATACTGCGGTATGTGGTTCTTTCCTGGGGCAATGCACTGCTGCAAACTAAGCGGAACCGGGAAAAGCTGAAAAGTGTGTTTCGGCTGATGGCCATACGAGTTAGTTCACGAATTCATGAACGTTTTTTTTTGCGTTTGCGTATAGAACGATATTGTCGGAGGCAGTATGCGTTATCGCCGGGATGGTACCCATTTGCATCACCCTGGCGGAAGACATCGTGTGCTACCAGTAGAGAGACACCGGAAACATGTAAAAGGTAGCGAAAATTCGTTCGATGACGATGTGGCAGCAGAAGTGGGACAGTACGGAGAAAGGCAGGTGGAGCCACCGGCTCATTCCAAATCTGTCGACGTGGTTGAACAGAAAGCATGGCGAAGTAAACTTCTAAATGACGCAGTTCCTGTCGGGCCACGGATACTTTCGGAAGTATTTACATCGGTTCGGACACACCAATTCCCCGTTATGTCCAGAATGTGAAAATGTTGAAGACACGCCGGAGCATGTGGCGTTCTTTTGTCCGCGGTTTGCGGAAATTCGTAGAGAAATGCCTGTCCCAAGGGCGGATAATATCGCAGAGCGAATGTGTCACGAGCAGCGCCGTAGCGTGTGGTTGGCCAGGTTGGCCCCCGCCAAGGGCGCCAGGCTTCAGGGGGGCGCCGACATCAAGAATTTCGCTATGGTAAAGGATCACACATTTAACTCAAATTTTACTAGTTCAAAGTGATTCAAGCTTAAGATTTCCTCGATAATCAACAATCCTGTAATCAACCGTTTGACTTCGGTGAGCCTTTTTCCATAATAACTGATACAGGTATTTGAACGTAGGCTTCAGAGGGCACGTTTTCCTTAATATGGCAAGGAGCATGAAAAAGGCTTCTGGAGTGGCAGCTCAAGAATTTTCTTCTTCTTATTGGCATTACATACCCCACTGAGACATTGCCGCCTCACAACTAAGTGTTTACTTTTTAACTGCGAGGTTTCTAAGCCAAGGTACCATTTTTGCATTCGTATATAATGAGGCCAACACGATGATACTTTTATGCCTAGGGAAATCGAGACAATTTCCAATCCGAAAATTGCCTAGACTGGCACCGGGAATCGAACCCAGCTACCCTCAGCATGGTCTTGCTTAGTAGCCGCGTGTCTTACCGCTAGGCTAAGAAGGGCCTCTGGGAGCTCAAGAATAGAACGTTTAAATACGCTAAAGGAGACATATAGAATAGACTGTAAAAAACAGATACACGGAAGTAGTTATAGGGAGTTTGTGTGAATTTGAGATGAATTAACCCATTTTACGCGGACAAACTATGTGACATTTCCGATTCCATTGATCCAGAACCTTGTATGAGTTAAATGGTGGAAAAATCAAAGCGAAGATGTTACATATTCGATGAGCAGTGATAATATGAAATTGAATATTTCTTTTGGATCTTTATTAACTGGTAAAACCTTAAACGAGGATGAGTATCTTGAATGACCACACTCACATAACGGCATACAGAATACAAGAATCTGCAACGAGGGATTTCAATAATGATGGCGACTGATCTACTTCAAAGTTAAATTTTATTGGTCCAAGCAATTGCACCAGTGTCACCAAACTACCGTCAGACCCACCCCAGAAATGTATATATCTTGATCCGAGTTGATCCGATGGCTGTTCTGGTCATTGATCAAACCATTCTAAAGTTGGATTTTTCATTATACGACTAGCTCCAATCGCTATTCCGACCAACGGACTGACCAATTGACTCCAGAGTTGAATTTTATTGAAAGTCTTGTAGTTTCCACCGACCAAGCCACTCTAAAGTTGGATTCTTTTTCACCAATATGTGTAATAGCGATTCTGAAGGTCATCCAACCCACTCCAAAGTAGGTTTTTTTTCGTCTAGGCCGATCCAAAAAACCAAACAGCACACATTTTATTGGCATATTTTTATCGAGAATCCACGCACTTTTGGATCAAGTTTTATTTTATTTGCGTAAGTTTATTGAAATAAAAATTCGTCAATATTTCAATGGATTTCTGCAAATTTTATGACCTTTAGTCAGGGCCGGATTTAGGGGGGGGTTGTCCGGGGGCCGGGGCCTCACAAATCTTATGTACTAAAACAAACCTTTTATGTACATTTTGGGGCCCCCACAAGCTGTCGGCCCCGGGCCCCCTCCCGGCTAAATCCGGCCCTCCCTTTAGTAATCCTTACTTCTTACCTCTATATTGGAACATCTCTAAGGCTTGAGGAATTCATAAAACAAACACTGATTAAATACACCACGTTGATTGTAAGGTGAATTACGACAGAGTCCGAAAATGGCAGCCACAATTGCCGTGCTAGCCCTCACCTTTGCGTTTTTGCAAATTTTTAGAACATCTGGAAGCCATTTTTTTGTGTATGCTGCAAATGAGCAATGGTTAAAAACTACTTTTCACTTTTGTATATCGTCTATCGTATTTTTGTGTTATGTGGCCCTGAAAACGCTATGTAGTTTTAAAATTGGATTCCAACGCGATAAACCTCAAATCTCCATACATTTATCACGCCCATTGTTTTGAACATCTGCAAGAAAGTAAGGGGCGCCCAATAAAGGAGTACACGCTTCGGCTCTGGTCACGAGGAAGACATGTGGAATTCGGTAAGCAGAGTCATGACGCAAATACTGTCGGAGCTGCAGCGTAGATGGAGGCGAGATCAGCGAATAAGTGCCAATTCTGGGGAGTATTCAGCGCAGTGAGCAGTGTTCGGCTCCGGGTCGTCGGGGCGCTGGTGAACCGGAAGCTTTCTGCCAACCGGAACCGTCGGACCGACCTCGGCACTCGAACAGCCAACCTGCAGAAGAAAGAAGAAGAAAGCGATTTGGGTCCGTAGGGCACCCAATGACGATGTCGGCGCAATGCGTGAAAGCGTCCCCTGCGATAGCCGCCAGTAGTCGGCGCACCACCAGTGCGGAAGTTTCCTTCACCGAAACTGGTGGACCAACCTCGACGCCGGGAGGAGTCAGGAGGATTCGAGTCAGGAAGTTCGGTGCATGACCGTCGAGGGATCGAGACTACGTTGCAGTGGAGCAGTGGATTAGCCAGCCAGTCGGCGAACTAGCATACGCTAGGGCCAGTATTTTAGAAGAAGTGCATGAACACAGCTACCTCTCCTCCCCCCCGGAAGTAGTCGCAGCATCCCGGGGTCCAGGCAAGGAGGATAAGGGACCCGGAATCATCCGGGAGGCACATTTTTAGCAGGTCGGGAGGAGCCCAGCCCTTTTCGCCTTTAAGGTGTCTGTCACGCAAATTTTTGATGGCCTTTAACACTTGTAAAAAAACACACAGACATCACCTCAATTCGTCGAGCTGTGTCGATCGGTATATAACACTATAGGTCTCCGTGCCTTCTATAAAAAGTTTGTTTTTGGAGTGATCATATAGCCTTTACGTATACTTAGTATACGACAAAGGCAAAAATATAAGGGAACTGACCCGATCTCCACCCCACT
The DNA here is from genome assembly GCF_024139115.2 of Armigeres subalbatus. NCBI lineage: Eukaryota > Metazoa > Arthropoda > Insecta > Diptera > Culicidae > Armigeres > Armigeres subalbatus. The sequence continues at coordinate 29,986 of NW_026942338.1, forward strand.
GAGCATATATTCATCTCATCGCGGAGCAAGGAAATACAGCACAAATTTTGTCGCTTCTATATGTCAACATGCCTCACTCGCTGCAGAAAAACAAATCACAAAAATGAGAAACAAATCAAAATGTTTTCCATTTCTTTGTTTTTTATGGGATGAATATAGGAGCCATGATATGAATTCCGAGCAGTTCCCCTAAATATGTTCCCTATCTCGAAACCTCCTTAATGCGATGGCCCCTTCAATATCGATTACCACTGTACCAAAGCGCAAAAAGTCAACCTTTTCAAACCCACCAACTTAGCTCAACGATTTGGTCAAATGTCTTTCAGTATGGCGTGAAAGATAAGAAAAAACACTCCATGCTTCACTCTCGGTGAATATTGCATTAGAATCTGAGAATTAGAATTATTTATCACTTGACAGTCTCTCTTTGCTCATCGTCATTGTCCTGGCCAACTACCTTATTAACGGCCATAAATTGTCCCATTCCAGTGATAAATCCACACCGACAACAGGCGACAAGCTGTCCTCAAATTAACTTCTCTCATTGAATCCGCATCCAATCGCACCATTTATCATCTCCATTTGTCGAATCATCAGCCCCAATAATCATCGCTCCTCGCGTACCTCCGCACATATACATAGCTCCGTGCTGGGTGTGCACCTGTTGCATAAATGTATCGACTTCCATTGTTTTCCGGACAATTTCCGATGATCTATTGCCTTGCTTTCAACAGTCGGAGCCCAAGTGGTTCAAAAACCCCTTACTTAGGAGGACGCATTGGAGGAGGAGTAACTGCGATCTCTTATCAACGCGCTTTGGCGTAGCATGGCGGACCGGCATCGCGGGCTGCAGCAATGAGCAACCCATTGAAATGTCATGTTGGCTTTGGAAAACTGGACTGGAGCGGTCTATAACCCACCTGAGCAATCGGAATGCACTCTACGGTGCACTAATAAATTCATTAAATTACATTTCTGGTCTCTGGATCACGTAATGGGCTGCTTGGTGTCTTTCTGTTGTCCTTCAGGAATTCTACCGATTCATTGTCGCGTTTCTTTTCTGGAATGTGCCCTGGAGCAACATTAAGCTTTGCGGAAAAACATTTCAAACATTCTGGAATTTTCTAAAAATCTCGTTCCAATTTTGATAGTATTGCATATGGTTCTAACATAATGAAATTGACCTGAAAGCTCTACTAAACTATGGCTGATCTCGTAACTCTTGGGCCCAACTAAGTTCTGATTCACAAAATACGATTTTATTTTTATTTCTGCTATATCCTACAGGTAAAAACAGCCTACGAAATCAGTTAGGTTTAGCTCGCGATGGATAAATCACGCGATTAGCCAATCACGCGAGTTGTTTCCACCGATTGGCAACATCCTGGATGATCTCCATGAAAAGTGTTTCCAATGCTAAGCCCCTGTTTGCCTTTTCTTTCCGTCCAAATCATGCCATCAATTAGATGTACGTTCAATTAAAAATGCATCCATCATAAAGTTAATCCACCGTGAAATAATTTTTCCCTTCCGTCTCCTTCATCGTTCATAATTCAGCGAACATCGACCGACCATATTCTCGGTCTATGAGGGCTAGATAAAAGGAAGGAAAGTCAACTGACCGAAAAGCCATTTCTCACCATCATTGCACGCTCGATGTGATCCATACTTGGCATACCGATCGCTCATGCCAAGACCAAGGCGCATATAGCAGCCTACTTAGAACGTTTGTTATGTTCGACTGTCAGAGCCGCTTCAATAACAAAAAAACAACCACCACCATCGGATACGCTGCGACTTTCCGCGAGGTCGTCGTCGTCGTCACCGTGCGTCGTCCTGGTTTCCTTCCATCATCAGCTGGCAAGCAGCTAAAGGCGGCTCGGCGGGCAACTGCACTGATGGATGTCGACCAATTCCCAATGCCTTTACCCTAATGGAGTACCATCCATCGCCGCATCGCATCGACTGACGACCGGCTGGAATGTTGATGGTTCTGTGCAATTAGGAAGTATGTCGATAATAATGCATGAAATTGCCGGGTGCCACGAACATGGCAGATAAGCCGTGTAATGTATGGGGAAATGCTTTCGACTGAGGCTGTGCTGCTTCACGCAAAACGGCAGCTGCAGTTAGATTTCTTAGAACAGCATCGATTAGAGCGCTTCGCCAGTGATGAAAGGTTATATCTATTTGCGACGATTTATGGGGAAAGGTTGTTGTTAAATTACGAGAAAATGGTTTTGAAAGGATCATAGGTACTTGTTTTGGTGTAGTTTTTTTTACTTGATCAACTAAGTAGTACTGAACTATACTTTCACTTAAAAACAAATTAAGTAAAGTTCAATATATGACGAAGGTGCTATGGAGTAAGAGGGTGAAAAAATTTGAATATGCCTGAGCCTTCTTACTTATGGGTTCTGTCAGCTCTCGCCTTAACCTCCCAGTCAACACAAAAGCGTATATCATGCATCTTAAGATGCTAAAGTGGAGGCGATATACGTACATATTGTATGGGGAAGTACCTATGGACTCCACTTTAGCATCTTGTGTGACATCATATACGATCTTGTGTTGACTGGGCTGTTCCCAAGTTAGATTTCGGTCGACTTCTTAAATATATTTCTTTATTAAGTCTGCGCCACCATGAGCCTCTGGGTCTGCCTCTACTGCGATGTCCCACTGGTTTCCTCTAATGTATGTTTACAGATTTCGTTTCTGTCCATACGAAAGGTGTGGCCGACCCAGCTCCACTTCCGATCGCGAAATTCAGTTGCTATCGGCTTCTGGTGACAACGACGATGGAGCTCGTTGTTTGAGATTCAGTTGTGATGCCACCAGGCCCGAATTATGTACCGCAGGCATCTGTTGATAAACACCTTTTAAAGAGACGTCTAACTACTCACTTTCTCACTCCCCATTTCTCACTTTGCAAATGACATGTTCGGTCAAATGTCCTATTCGGTGCTCGAGTCAGCGATTCAGGTGGTCATTTGGGTCCGTCTGAGTAGCTGACCAGTCGCGTTTTTCTGGGAAGGGTCGTAATGCTACTAGGCCGAACAAACCGGTTTTGGAACAGTTCGTCGAATGTCATTTAGTCGAATGGACATTTAGTCGATTGGACATTAGGTCGAATGAACATTTAGTCGAAAGGACATTTGGCCGAATGAACATTAGGTCGAGTGAATATTTAGTCGAAAGGGAATTTTACCAAATGGAAATTCAGTCGAATGTAATACGAAATCTAATGAAGATTTTTCACCTAAGCAAATGTAAACTTCTGGAGACCCTGGTGGATTATAGAAAAAATAAATAAAAACCTTCAAAAATAGCAAAATATTGGATACTGATGGTAAAATACCCTCTATTCTATTTTTCGGCACCAGCTCAAAAATCAATGATATCAATGTTCAGGGAATCAATTTTGACAAAGCTTTGTTTTTGTCGGAGATAATAATGATAAAGATCCGAAATTTTTTCGTCGGCAACAAAAAAGAAGATAATTTTGTTGCTAACTTTTCATCCCGTTATTTTGCATTATATCTACGGCAAATCTCGGTTTTAAGCTATTATAGCTTCTACTTTCATGGAACTATTCGAGAATCTAACTATGATTACAAATTTAGCATCGTATTCTCGGAATTATCAGAGCATGCAAGCCAAATGATTCTTCTCATATTGTGATTGGGTTCTGACAAAGGCTTGTTGCGAGGCGCGTTTATCAGTAACAAACTTTGTTGACGACAAAGGGTATATTGTTGGGCGTTGCTCGAATATTGATTCCCTGTCAATGTTATTTTGCCAATACTTCCTCGTAGTCGGCTTTGGAACATTTCGTTGATTGATGTTTAGTCGAACGGACATTTGGTTGAATGTAAATGGTTTTCTTATTCTTTTCATTGATATACTCACTCAATATTTATACAATATGATTTAAGTATAAAATTCACTTTCTACCTTAATTCGTTAATTCTTTTGACCAAATGTTCATTCGACCAAATGTACAATTAAGCTTCATGTTAATAAAATTTGATTTCGACTAGATGTCCATTCGACGTAGTGTCCTTTCGATCAAATGCCAATCTACGAAATGGCCTTTGACGAGTTGGTATAAATTCGAACAAACCATTAAGCCGAAACCCATTTGGCAGAATGTCATTTCGCCGAATAGGAAATTTGGCCGAAAAGGCAATTTGACCGAATAGGACATTTGACCGAACATGTCATTTAAAAAGTGAGAAATGAGGAATGAGAAGTGAGTAGTGAGACGTATCGCTTCTCACTCCTCATTTATCATTTCTCACTGTAAAAAGTGAGAAGTGCGAAGTGAGACTCACTTTGCGCTTCTCAAGTTTATCCAGTGAGAGGTGAGAAATGAGACGTGAGACGTCTCATGTATCACTTTTCACGCCTCATTTCTTACTTTTCAAATGACCTATTCGGCCAAATGTCCTGCTCGGCCAAATGATCTGTTCGGCCAAACGTCCCATTTTTCTACCAAGTGTCCTATTCGGAAAAATGACTTATTCGGCCAAATGTCCTATTTTGTCTACCAAATGTCCAATTCGGCTCAATCCCCTATTCGGCCAAATGGCTCATTCGGCTAAATGTCCTATTCGGCCAAACGACTTTGGTGTCTAATAGTCTGTTCTGCGCAGTCGTATTTCGCCGATGATCAGACGCGAGTTTGGCGCTACATTTCTTACATCAAGAAGCCTCCGTTTCCCCGGGAGGAGCGATCTCCCGATCACCATGTTGTTGTTACCACATAATTCTGCGACAATGGCGTCCCATGATGCGCTCATGGTTCGAGTTGTCAGATACGATCTTCGCATTGACGATATCACCCTTCGGTATTTTATCTACGAAGGTAGCTGTGTAGATTGTAGAAGTTCCCTTCGTCTTGCAAATCGGCAGCATCGGTTGCCGCATAATATCAATTCAGCTACTTGATGCCAGAACAGACGCTGTTGGAGCCGCGTCTCCTTGGTGAACAGACGCTCGATCAGTCGGGCCAATTTCGATTAATGTCCCACCCGACACCAGGACTAGGCTATTTCGCTTCAAAAAGTCACACAGTCGCTTTGATAGGGCTTGCTTGCGGATACTTGCAGATTTATATAGAAGTTCAACAGAGCCCACTGTCGAATCCAACGCAACGCCGGACGCTTCATCCCAGATGCCCGGCTGAACTGATTCTTTGACCGAAAAGGTCGTATGGCAGAATAGTTCATTTGGTCTGAATTGTCGTTTGGCCGAAAATATCATTTGTCTTAATAACTCGACATTGTTTGCCATAATACCCGTTAAGCAAATGACATTTTCGGCCAAATGGCACTTTCTGCAAAACGACCGTTTCGGTCTAATGTCTTTTTTTGGCTAAATTAAAATGTACTAAATTACATTTTTGACCAAACCTGGATCTGGTGCGGGACAAGGAGACGTCCGATGAGATTCAGAGAAGCCTTGAAGCCGTAAACGCCAAGAAGTCTGTCTCGACGCAGACGTTGGCCAGGAAGCAACTTGCACAGCTGCGAATGACCGGAGGTTCGTCCGTGAAAGATTACCTGAAGACCTTCGAAGAATTGATCCGGCAGCTGAAACTGGCCGGAGAGAAGTTTGAAGACTGCACTGGAAAATTTGGGTGAGGAAAGTTTGAAGCTGTTTGCAGGCGGAGGATCGCAAGAAAGTCGACATGGATTTGGATTTGGATGGCAGCGGGATGTACACAGGGGTTGGATGGCAGCGAGATGTGGGGTTTGAGTAAAATGCCTTCGGCGTGTGTTAATAGATTCACACATCAGCGTGTCAATCGGCAAGCAGCAAGCCATGAATTTTCCGCCTCCAGTCTGACCTCCGCGGCGTGCACACACATCCACGGAGAGTCGCTGTTATAACTTTGTTCCGGCCATTTAGGGTCACAAATTTTGGCGATCCTGCCAGTCTATTTTTTGGATCCTGTAGCTGATTTCATGAGGTGAGTTGAATTGTGACGAGTGATATTCCAGTTTGCAAAATCACAAGACGCGTCTTGAAGACCGTTTGAAATGGTTTGTGATTTGCTAAATCACAAGACGCGTCTCGAAGACCGTTTGAAAATGGTTTGTGATTTGCGAAATCACAAGACGCGTCTCGAAGACCGTCGGAAAATGGTTTGTGGTTTTCTAAATCACAAGACGCGTCTCGAAGACCGTCGGAAAATGGTTTGTGGTTTGCTAAATCACAAGACGCGTTTCGAAGACCGTCGGAAAATAATTTGTGGTTTGCTAAATCACAAGACGCGTCTCGAAGACCGTCGAAAAATAGTTTGTGGTTTACTAAATCACATGACGAATCTCGAAGACTGTCGGAAAATGGTTTGTGGTTTGCTAAATCACAAGACGCGTCTCGGACCATCGGAAAATGGTTTGTGGTTTGCTAAATCACAAGACGCGTCTCGAAGACCGTCGGAAAATGGTTTGTGGTTTGCTAAATCACAAGACGCGTCTCGGACCATCGGAAAATGGTTTGTGGTTTGCTAAATCACAAGACGCGTCTCGAAGACCGTCGAAAAATAATTTGTGGTTTGCTAAATCACAAGACGCGTCTCGAAGACCGTCGAAAAATAGTTTGTGGTTCACTTAATCACATGACGAGTCTCGAAGACTGTCGGAAAATGGTTTGTGGTTTGCTAAATCACAAGACGCGTCTCGGACCGTCGGAAAATGCTTTGTGGTTTGCTAAATCACAAGACGCGTCTCGAAGACCGTCGGAAAATGATTTGTGGTTTGCTAAATCACAAGACGCGTCTCGAAGACCGTCGAAAAATAGTTTGTGGTTTACTAAATCACATGACGAATCTCGAAGACTGTCGGAAAATGGTTTGTGGTTTGCTAAGTCACAAGACGCGTCTCGAAGACCGTCGGAAAATGGTTCGTGGTTTGCTAATTCACAAGACGCGTCTCAAAGACCGTCGGAAAATAATTTGTAGTTTGCAAAATGACAAGACGCGTCTCGAAGACCGTCGGAAAATAATTTGTGGTTTGCTAAATCACAAGACGCGTCTCGAAGACCGTCGGAAAATAGTTTGTGGTTTGCTAAATCACAAGACGAGTCTCGAAGACCGTCGGAAAATGCTTTGTGGTTTGCTAAATCACAAGACGCGTCTCGAAGACCGTCGGAAAATGGTTTGTGGTTTGCTAAATCACAAGACGCGTCTCGAAGACCGTCGGAAAATGGTTTGTGGTTTGCTAAATCACAAGACGCGTCTCGGACCGTCGGAAAATGCTTTGTGGTTTGCTAAATCACAAGACGCGTCTCGAAGACCGTCGGAAAATGGTTTGTGGTTTGCTAAATCACAAGACGCGTCTCGGACCGTCGGAAAATGCTTTGTGGTTTGCTAAATCACAAGACGCGTCTCGAAGACCGTCGGAAAATGGTTTGTGGTTTGCTAAATCACAAGACGCGTCTCGAAGACCGTCGGAAAATGGTTTGTGGTTTTCTAAATCACAAGACGCGTCTCGAAGACCGTCGGAAAATGGTTTGTGGTTTGCTAAATCACAAGACGCGTCTCGAAGACCGTCGGAAAATAATTTGTGGTTTGCTAAATCACAAGACGCGTCTCGAAGACCGTCGAAAAATAGTTTGTGGTTTACTAAATCACATGACGAATCTCGAAGACTGTCGGAAAATGGTTTGTGGTTTGCTAAATCACAAGACGCGTCTCGGACCATCGGAAAATGGTTTGTGGTTTGCTAAATCACAAGACGCGTCTCGAAGACCGTCGGAAAATGGTTTGTGGTTTGCTAAATCACAAGACGCGTCTCGAAGACCGTCGAAAAATAATTTGTGGTTTGCTAAATCACAAGACGCGTCTCGAAGACCGTCGAAAAATAGTTTGTGGTTCACTAAATCACATGACGAGTCTCGAAGACTGTCGGAAAATGGTTTGTGGTTTGCTAAATCACAAGACGCGTCTCGGACCGTCGGAAAATGCTTTGTGGTTTGCTAAATCACAAGACGCGTCTCGAAGACCGTCGGAAAATGGTTTGTGGTTTGCTAAATCACAAGACGCGTCTCGAAGACCGTCGGAAAATGGTTTGTGGTTTGCTAAATCACAAGACGCGACTCGAAGACCGTCGGAAAATGGTTTGTGGTTTGCTAAGTCACAAGACGCGTCTCGAAGACCGTCGGAAAATGGTTCGTGGTTTGCTAATTCACAAGACGCGTCTCAAAGACCGTCGGAAAATAATTTGTAGTTTGCAAAATGACAAGACGCGTCTCGAAGACCGTCGGAAAATAATTTGTGGTTTGCTAAATCACAAGACGCGTCTCGAAGACCGTCGGAAAATAGTTTGTGGTTTGCTAAATCACAAGACGAGTCTCGAAGACCGTCGGAAAATGCTTTGTGGTTTGCTAAATCACAAGACGCGTCTCGAAGACCGTCGGAAAATAGTTTGTGGTTTGCTAAATCACAAGACGCGCCTCGAAGACCGTCGGAAAATGGTTTGTGGTTTGCTAAATCACAAGACGCGTCTCGAAGACCGTCGGAAAATGGTTTGTGATTTGCTAAATCACAAGACGCGTCTCGAAGACCGTCGGAAAATGCTTTGTGGTTTGCTAAATCACAAGACGCGTCTCGAAGACCGTCGGAAAATGGTTTGTGGTTTGCTAAATCACAAGACGCGTCTCGAAGACCGTCGGAAAATGGTTTGTGGTTTGCTAAATCACAAGACGCGTTTCGAAGACCGTCGGAAAATAATTTGTGGTTTGCTAAATCACAAGACACGTCTCGATAGAGACGACCGTCGAAAAATAATTTGTGGTTTGCTAAATCACAAGACGCGTCTCGAAGACCGTCGGAAAATAATTTGTGGTTTGCTAAATCACAAGACGCGTCTCGAAGACCGTCGGAAAATGGTTTGTGGTTGCTAAATCACAAGACGCGTCTCGAAGACCGTCGGAAAATGGTTTGTGGTTTGCTAAAACACAAGACGCGTCTCGAAGACCGTCGGAAAATGGTTTGTGGTTGCTAAATCACAAGACGCGTCTCGAAGACCGTCGGAAAATGGTTTGTGGTTTGCTAAATCACAAGACGCGTTTCGAAGACCGTCGGAAAATGGTTTGTGATTTGCTAAATCACAAGACGCGTCTCGAAGACCGTCGGAAAATGGTTTATGGTTTGCTAAATCACAAGACGCGTCTCGAAGACCGTCGGAAAATGGTTTGTGGTTTGCTAAATCACAAGACGCGTTTCGAAGACCGTCGGAAAATAATTTGTGGTTTGCTAAATCACAAGACACGTCTCGATAGAGACGACCGTCGAAAAATAATTTGTGGTTTGCTAAATCACAAGACGCGTCTCGAAGACCGTCGGAAAATAATTTGTGGTTTGCTAAATCACAAGACGCGTCTCGAAGACCGTCGGAAAATGGTTTGTGGTTGCTAAATCACAAGACGCGTCTCGAAGACCGTCGGAAAATGGTTTGTGGTTTGCTAAGACACAAGACGCGTCTCGAAGACCGTCGGAAAATGGTTTGTGGTTGCTAAATCACAAGACGCGTCTCGAAGACCGTCGGAAAATGGTTTGTGGTTTGCTAAATCACAAGACGCGTTTCGAAGACCGTCGGAAAATGGTTTGTGGTTTGCTAAATCACAAGACGCGTCTCGAAGACCGTCGGAAAATGGTTTATGGTTTGCTAAATCACAAGACGCGTCTCGAAGACCGTCGGAAAATGGTTTATGGTTTGCTAAATCACAAGACGCGTCTCGAAGACCGTCGGAAAATGGTTTGTGGTTTGCTAAATCACAAGACGCGTTTCGAAGACCGTCGGAAAATAATTTGTGGTTTGCTAAATCACAAGACACGTCTCGATAGAGACGACCGTCGAAAAATAATTTGTGGTTTGCTAAATCACAAGACGCGTCTCGAAGACCGTCGGAAAATAATTTGTGGTTTGCTAAATCACAAGACGCGTCTCGAAGACCGTTGGAAAATGGTTTGTGGTTTGCTAAATCACAAGACGCGTCTCGAAGACCGTCGGAAAATGGTTTGTGGTTTGCTAAAACACAAGACGCGTTTCGAAGACCGTCGGAAAATGGTTTGTGATTTGCTAAATCACAAGACGCGTCTCGAAGACCGTCGGAAAATGGTTTATGGTTTGCTAAATCACAAGACGCGTCTCGAAGACCGTCGAAAAATAATTTGTGGTTTGCTAAATCACAAGACGCGTCTCGAAGACCGTCGAAAAATAGTTTGTGGTTCACTAAATCACATGACGAGTCTCGAAGACTGTCGGAAAATGGTTTGTGGTTTGCTAAATCACAAGACGCGTCTCAGACCGTCGGAAAATGCTTTGTGGTTTGCTAAATCACAAGACGCGTCTCGAAGACCGTCGGAAAATGGTTTGTGGTTTGCTAAATCACAAGACGAGTCACAAAGAAAATAGTTTGTGGTGGCGCGTCTTAAAGACCGCTGGAAAAATGGTTTGTGGTTTAAAGAACATCAAAGTCTCGCCTGTAAGACCGTAAGAAACTGGTTGTGGTTTGAAAATTACAATGCGCGTCTGGAAGATCGGTGGAAATGGTTTGTAATTTAGAAAACTATAAGGCGTGTTTGAAAGGTGGCCGAAAAAATGTATTGTAGTTTGTGAAACCTTGTAGTTGCGTAGAAAATTTCAAAGTCCTGCGAGCATTGATTTTGATTAAAAAAAAAATTAGATTTCATGAAGCGACTTGGCGACGTACATGAGACTACCAATTGAGCTATGATATAACGAAATCTGAGAGAAATGGAGAAATATTCAATGCTGTACTGTTCGAAACTGTTCGAAAAGCCAAATATATTATCTAGAAATTGGAATGTACTGACTTAGTAGCCATAGCGGGATTACCTGTAGGAGCAGATATCTTGGAATTTGACAAATTAATAAAGTTTCCGGCTTTTAGAAAGCTACTCGGAAGTTCGAATTTATTATGCGTTAGATTTGTTTGGAGTTATTGGCTAGCAGTACTACTGGATGGCAAATGGTTGATGGTGTACTATACGCGAAACTAAAAGTTGGATTTAATGCACGGATTTGAATTGGATTTGGAATGGATTTGAATTGGATTTGGATTGGCTTAGTATTGGATTTGGATTGGATTGGGTTTGGTTGGGATTTGGATTGGAAATGGATTGGATTCAGATTTGGATTAGAATTGGATGTGGATTGGATTTTGATTGAATTTGGATTGTGTTTGGATTGTATTTAGATTGGATTTGAATTAGATTTGAATAGGATTTGCATGGGATTTGAATTGGATTTAATTTTGATTAGCATGGATTTTCTTATCTTCATTAGGTTATTAGTAATGAAGTTCATTGCCGTTTAGTTTTGGATTGCATTTGGGTAAGATTTGGAATGTTTTTTGGAAGAAATTGTCATTGTATTTGACAAACAAAAGAAGGCCATTGACTTCGTAAATTGTTTGTTATCTAATCATCCAACGAAAGTATGAATCACGTTCTTTCGCAAGCCACAGTTTGGGAACCCACACTCTGAAACATTGTTCTGGTATTAAAACCATGATGTTGAGTCATGTTTGGTGTGCAGTTTTCAATGGAGTTAACTGGTTGCTCAGTTGCAACCGATGTTCACCTTCGTTTCATTTAAATAACCCAGGAGAAAAACAAGGATTGCATCTTATGCTAGAATAATTTTGTGTGTGTTTTTAATGAGAGAAGAAGGGATATGTGGGGTTTGCGCAAAATGCCTTCAGCGTGTGTTAATATTAACAGATTCACACATCAGCGTGTCAATCGGCAAGCAGCAAGCCATGACTTTTCCTCCTCTAGTCAGACCTCCGTGGCATGCACACACATCCACGCAGAGTCGCTGTTATAACTTCGTTCCGGCCATTTAGGGCCACACACTATGGACCCGACCTGGCATATGCTATGCCGTTGGATACCTGGGGCGCTTCCAAGTTCAACCCGGTGAACCCCACTGGCAAGCGTTGAAGAGAGTGGTCCGTTGCGTAAAGGGAAAGAAGAACCTGCAGCTTCTACACGACCGAAACGACGATGCTGAAGCGCTGTCCGGGTACGCAATCGCCGACTGGGCATTAAATGCTGAGGATAGAAAATCCGTTAGCGGCCACGTCTGCTAGCTTCTTAGTAACACCGTGTCCTGGGCCAGCTCCAAACAGAAAAACCGTTGCACTGTAATCATGCAAGGAAGAGTATACAGATTTAAGTGCCACTGCGTCCAAAGGGTTGTGGCTGGACGGAATCCTCGAGGACTTGGATCAAATTTCAAGAGTACTAATTACCTTCTTGGAGATTTCAGGTCTCCTTAGCAACCTAAGTTTTCTTTAAATAAACAAGCGTGCAGGATTTTTCATTCGTATTCAAACCTCCACTCAAGCTTGTTAAATAAATTATTTTTCCGCTGCTAAGTTCTGCTGTATCGCTTAATTCCAACCATTAAGAATAACAGTGGTCAATGTTTTTTTTTTTGCTAATTCTAAGCTACAAGAAATACTTCAGAAATAAAAGACAAGAATTCAAAACACAAGAAACAAAAATATCATGGAAAATGAAACATAAATATAGAAATAACAAATAAAATAACAAAAACAATAAATAAATAACACCAAGCCCTGGATGGATTTTTCTTTGTGGTTTGTAGCTAACAAATCCAGTTCCTTTTCCCAAAGAGCAATTCTTGTTTCCACACAAAACCCACAATCTCCATTATGCCAAGCGGGTAGGGTGAATTATTCAAATTGAATCATAATTTAGAAATAGGCAAAATCACGAACTTGCATCCTCTCTTTATTGAATTGCAAACTGCAACCGCGCTTATTTTCAATTTGGAGCAACTCGCAAAGTACATTATGAGTTCCTACCGATGATCGTGAGAGCAGCAGCCCGAGTGGTCTCCCCTGATTGAATATTCAGCAGATGCTAATCTTGGCTACACAGTGAATTAGTAATGAAGCTGATGAAACAACCGAAGCGATGAATTATGATCAATGTTTGCACAGAGGAGTTCAGTTCGATGCTCGGAGTTCTCAGCTTCCACCGGTCCAGTGTAGCTGCATCATCGCTTCGGGGATCATCCAGCTTCAAGCTGACAACTCGGCGCGCACAAATATGACAACATATTTACACAAACATCGATGATGAAATTGGCTTGAAGCGAAAGCCTAGGCCTAATGGACAGATTCGCATTCTTGGGGCTTACTGTCAGCACGCATCAACGCAGAACGAGATCTACGACAAGTTGCCGAAGGAACGCGGCCCATTTCCTTTGGCATTGCTTTGCGTTTTCGAATCAGTTTACTTGCGCGCAAAAGCGATAAGCCATTTATATCGAGTTTGTAAGATTCGTTCTAATGGATTTCGCAATGAGTGATGAGTTGATGTGGACAGACAGACTTGCACTCGCTCCGGGACTGATTCGATCAGGAATCTATAAACACAATATCATAAGAGTATTAAAACTGCTCCCACGACTTCGAGCAAGACGCACGCTGGATAAAGCCATCAGTTGCGAACTGGATCGATATCAATAATATTTAATATTCAATGTTTGTTTCTGCTTTTTCTCTTCCGGGCTGATGCCTGTCCGTGTCAGCACCATCATCATTTTTTTTCAGCATCGTTGATTTTCTCGTTTTGATCGGGGCCTCAACGTCGATCCCGATTAGCTCGCTGCTGCATGATCTGCGAAATCGACTTGCATCTTAACACGATTGCCATTGGGGAAGGTCAGTTGAGCATCAACAACAAAGTTGAATCTTTTATTCCCACTTAGCAGGATTCGTCGCCATGCAGCACATATTAAGGTTTATCGAAAGAAAACTGAAAAATAAGAAAACCTCCTCTCAGAACTAAGGAAAAGACAACCTCGTTTTACTAACAACTACACGTTGCGCGTGAATCTGAAACCCACGATCGAAAACGCGTCGAAAAATGGAATAGACTCGGTTTCAATTAAAACTTCCATCATCGTTGTCGTATATGTTGCCGTAAATGTTGTTGCAGGTCGTGGCACGATCTGTTCACACCTTTCATAAGCAATGAGCCGTGGTTTAGAAGAGGCTGGGAAGCTGCTCTTGCATGGGTGTCAATTTGGGAGCGAAATCGTGTTAAACGGTCCCTCTGTTTGTTTCAAATTGTTCGGGTTAGAAACTGTTTAGAGGATATTGTGAGAAATGGGTTAGTTGCTGGCAGAAAAAAAAACCTCTGATAAATCCACCCAGTGCACAGTGGCTAAAATATGGTTTCTAGCGCATTTACCTAATAATGTAATTTAGCGTAATGGTGTCTTCGAGACATTTTATCAGTAAGTTAATGTGCTTCTTTGGAGGTATTCAGCTTACTTATCAATCTCCCTTAAATTGAGATGCAAAATTTATTTTTTCCGCTTGATTTTTCATAAAAGTTATAGTAAAAGTTCTCCTGAAAAACTTTTTCGAAGACACCAAGCTAATAATTCCGTTATTTGGAGACATCTCTGTCAACTCCTTAAAAATGTTTTTTCATCATTTTCTTTTCATTTTTATTTTTACATTTTTTGCCGTTTCTAGAAAGTTTTAGATTACCGTCAACGGGGGTGTCATTGGGCCAAAATGTGGTATGCTCCAAGTAAATGTTACAAAGCTCAAGTAGTTAACATTAGAATCAAGTTTTAATTAGTTTGGTACTAGCTTGAATAATAAATTTACCACTGTGTGGGGAAAAAATAATAAATGCGGGAAATTCTTATATGATGTTTAAAATTGGCCCATTCTTATGGGTGACATTGTGCCAAATACAATAAAGTTAGGCGGTGACGATGCAACGATTCAATCGTTCATTAAAAATAACTGCCTACATTACGGCGCATACCCACTATGTTAAGCAAATCAACCGAAGACTTTGGCCCAATCTCACCCCTTTTTAGCGTGCATTACTCGTTGCTATGAAAAACCAGAACCGCTATATAAATATTCATAAAATTAGATAAAATAACAACAGATTATCGTAACATGATAACCAGGTATCCATCGATCTAAAAACTAGTTATGTAATAGATTTGTGGGGTATTACTGACGCTATTTTAATACGGGTTCATTCGATCAATAGTTTTACATTCAAATTCCAAGCATTATGGTACGAGCACAATTAGTTCTTGGAATTTGTTTTGTGATTTCCTAGACGTGAATTTTACTATAATTTCTGTAACCGTTGGTCCCAAATTTGTAATTTTGTGGCTCCTCCACAACTTTCCTTCTTAATTGTCACCCCTGCCAGTGGGAACCTAATTCCATGGTCCACCCTATTAATTCAAACTGACAGCCTCACTGGTGGCCGCATCCTTAGTTGTCAGAAAAAATGCGCAGAGCTGTCCGTTTACTTTGAAGTGCATTCGTGCCAAGCACTCACACTCACACTCATTTGCAGCGGTATGGGTTAAGGTAGAGGTAACTCGAAGACTCAGAAGTTGACCTAAATCTTTTTTGGAAGTGTGGCCAAACTTTGAGCCGAAGGGTTAGATAGTTGTCAAATTTCGTGTTGGAGGTTTTTTTTTACCTATCGAAGATAAATAGCCACGATTTTTGGAGCGAACTTTCTTTCTGTCCGCAGCTACTGATGGTGAAAGTGCGCGTCGTTAGTTAAAAGTATTGTTAAAAAATAATATTTAAGAAAAAAGTGTATATTATATTGTGTTTCTTCTTTTGTTACAGTTAAAACAAAAACGTATACAGTACAGATTAAAAAAGTTGTTCCCTAAAAGTTATTAGTAAGGCTTGTGTAAGAAAAATGAAACAGTGGTAATTTAGCTAAATCTAACCATGTGCTTATATTGATAGAAATAATAGGCCTTGAGAAAAAGAAATCCACTAAGAGGTTATAAAAAGATTTATAAACTACAAGAAAAGGTCCATTGGGCCTTTTCTTTTTATTTCGACCGCTCGGAGTGGTTCCGTTCTACGCAGTACTCTACAGACCGCCATTTTGGGTGGCATAGAGGATCAGAAGGCAGCAATCGTGAAGGAACGGTTATTTTTACGCCATCTTGGTAATATTGACAGCTCGGACAGACACGTGACTCGGCTTAGAGACGACCATCAATCGCTGTATCGCATCTTCGGCCACCTTAGTGGACTCGGAGACATTTCCGGCCGGAACGATAATCCGGAGCCAAATCGTCGTACCGAATTCAGTCAGCCAATCCTCACGAGGCCACCATTCCGGCCAGCCGCCGGACGCACGAAGCCGCTCAAGGGAGCCAAGTCGTCCTTCTCGCATCGAATACCTCCAGCCAACCCACACGTGGCCACCATTCCGACCAGCCGCCGGACGCTCGAAGCAGCTCAAGGGAGTCAAGCCGTCCCGTGCCAAAATCATCCAGCCACAAACCACCCGTGGCCATTCCGGATCAACCGATCGCCTGGTGATCATCCGTCCATCGCCATACCAGCCGGCCGTCGGACGTCCAAAGCCGCTCAAGGGAGCCAATGCATTGGGAGCTGCAGGACTCATCGGTCCCACACGCCGGATGGAACTACCGCCGAAGAACATCGACCAAACGAGGGCCCTCCAACGACGTCATCGAAAGCTAGCCAACGTGAACAGCTGTAATCAAACCGCAAGTACACCTAAAAATGTCATTCCACCTCTCTTTTGATTATTCCTCTGCGAGGGTCAATAAATAGGATGTAAGCAATGTAATTGGTAGTTGGCCTTATTCGAAGACTCACTTCCATGTATGGTATACACTTTTGAATATTTTGCGATTTTTACCTTAAACGAGGGATCCAGACCTTAAGCTATCTGGTCCGCTGTAAGAAAATAAGTTCCACCTTGATCGTGTCCACTTTGGTTGCTGGAACTCAGCCTCAGAACTCTAAAGTGACAACTGATATACAGAATCCAACTTCTGACAGGTGAGTGGCGAAGGAGTGTTGCAAGGGTTTGTGACGTTGCAATTCAAAATAAGCGACCCCGTGCTCGAGGTTCCCAAACCACAATTTTCCCATTGAGCAGCCAGGGGCTTACATTTCAAACCGTTTGAAGTTTTCATCAAAATTCGTAACAGTTTCTGAGATATCAGGAGTTGGAACATTTTTCGTTTCTGGCCCAATTTTACCCCCTACCCCTAGGCCCAATGTCACCCCGAATGGCGGTATATTAAAATACGCCGTTTCAGGAAAGTTGGAAGCCTGCTTTCAAGTAGCTTGGAAACTATCTTTCGAGGGCTCGGAATTCTTCCTTCGAGAAGCTTGGAAGCCTTCTTTCAGAAGGCTCAGCAACGTCATTTCAAAAGGCTCGAAAGACCCTTTCATGATGCTCGAAAGCCTCCTTTCAAAAGGCTTGGAAACCTCCCTTCGAGGGGCTCGTAATTTTTTTTAGCCAACATCCACAAGTGGCTCGGAAGCCTATTCTCAAAAGGGTCAGAAGCCCAGTTTAAGGAGGCTCGGAAGCGCCCTTTTCGAGAGAGTTGGAAGCCCCCTTTCAAAAGACTCGGAAGCCCATTTCAAATGGCTAGGAAACTTTCTATCAAGTGGTTTGAAATTCTTTCGAGAAGCTTGGAAGCCTACTTTCAAACAGCTCAGCAACGCCATTTCTAGATGATCAATGCCTCCCTTCAAAGGCTCGAAATACCTCTTTCATGCGGCTCGGAAGCACCCTTTTAAGAGGCTCGGAAACCTCCTTTCGAGGGGCTTGGAATTCTTTTTTCAGCCCCCTTTTCAAGAGGGTTGAAAGCCCTCTTTCAAAAGACCCTGGAGCCCTCTTTCAAGAGGCTCAGAAGCTCACTTTCAGTGGCTCGGAAACCCTATCGAGGGGCTCGGAATTCTTCTTTCAAGAAGCTTAAAAGCCTACTTTCAAAAGGCTCAGCAACGTCATTTTAAGATAGTCAAAGCCTCCTTTTAAGAGGCTTGAAAGGCCCTATTCATTAGGCTCGGAAACCACCTTTCGAGGGGCTTGGAATTCTTTTTTCAGCCAGCCCCCTTTCAAGAGGCTCGGAATCTTTCTTTGGAGGGCTCGGAATTCTTCCTTCGAGAAGCTTAGAAACCTACTTTCAAAAGGCTGTGGTGATCTACCATTACATTGTCCTTTACCAACTACCCGTCGAGGTAGTTTAGGATGATAAAAACAGGCAGCTCATCGACGGGTAAATAATTATGAATATTGACAATGTATATATAGCACGTAATTAGAATTAATAAATTAGAGTTAAGGTAGAGCTTGTTCTTCTCTCCACCGACAATATCACATTCCCTAGGAGCTGGAGATGGCTGAGGCCACTCCAGAGAGGACTCGGCTTCGCTTCATTGGTGGCAGCGGTGGGATGCGTTGGACATCAGAGGAGCATAAACGGAACAGGAAACGGAACTGAGGTTCGAAGAAGTCGGAAGTCGGCAGTGCCGATACGATAGAAGATGTGGTAAAAGTTGCACCCAGGTCCACGCATCGAATTGAAAGCAGTTTGTAAAGGTAGGTATTCTTGGCAGGATGTAATTATCTTTCTCGAGATGAGGGCGTTATTGCAATCCTTTAATCACTGCCGGTCCTCGAGAGGTACCTTCATAGCGCAGGATTGCCAAAACACCATTGTTGCATAATTATTTGCACACCGACACATCCTGCTGAAGAAGAAGCAGCTAATCCGAAAAAATAAATGATTTAAATAGTAAATCATTTATTTTCTCATAGGGGATGAGTAATGTGGTGATCTACCACTACATTGTCCTTTACCAACTACCCGTCGAGGTAGTTTAGGATGATAAAAACAGGCAGCTCATCGACGGGTAAATAATTATGAATATTTACCTCTAGATAGTTACCTGACAATGTACATATAGCACGTAATTAGAATTAATAAATTAGAGTTAAGGTAGAGCTTGTTCTTCTCTCCACCGACAATATCACATTCCCTAGGAGCTGGAGATGGCTGAGGCCACTCCAGAGAGGACTCGGCTTCGCTTCAAGGCTCAGAAACGTCATTTCAAGTGGCCCAAAGCCTCATTTTAAGAGTCTCGGAAGCCCCCTTTCGTGAGTATCGGAAACCCGCTTTTAAGAGGCTCAGAAACCTCCATTCGAGGAGCTCAGAATTATTTTAGCCAACCGCCACGAGTGGCTCGAAAGCCTCTTTTCAAAAGGTTCGGAAGCCCAGTTTCAAGAGGCTCGGAAGCTTCATTTCGAGTGGCTGGGAATTCTTCTTCCATGAAGCTTGGAAGCCTACTCGCAAAAGGTTCGAAACGTCATTTCAAGATGCTTGAAAGTCTCTTTTCAATAGGTTCAAAAGCACTCTTTCATGATAATCTTATCCAGTGTTGGTAAAATCACTCATAAATCTCAATCAACGAGCGCTCCCGTACGAACGAAATCGTCTGCGATTTTAAAGGAATGCATCACGCTTGAATTTTTCATGCTAAAACGCATCATTTCACTCATTTGCCAAAAAATCATTTTGGTTTAAAAACGCATTTGAAATCAATTTGGGGGCAATTTATTGCTTATACATGAAAGAGTGTCTAATATTTTATGCGACAAACGTCAATTCACTGTTTTTAACGAAGGAGAACAAAAGAAAACGTACGATGATTCAAATGGATGATTCAACTCATCCATGAGTTTTTAGGTGCTGAGTTGGGTGCGTTTCAACTCACGCTTGATTTGAATCATCCATGAGTTTTGAGATTTTGAGTTTTTACCAACACTGATCTTATCTAACGCTCATTAAAATAGGGGGTACCAAAATTAATACTTTCTTTAACTTAAAACTTTCATTAGATGTGGAAAATTTATCCGCAGTACCTACAAATAGCACGTCAAAACATTCATCGCCAAAATCCACCACGTGGCGGCCGAATTTTCAAAAATATCGAAGTAGCTTTTTTTTTCTGGAGGTATGTTTTTCTTAGGCGAATATCTGCGCTCATTTTTGTTGCGATTAAAAATAAGCGGAGGAGTAGATTTTTTTATGAGCGGTACCAGGGTTTACAGAAATCGCTCTCAATAGATAACGAACAACGATAAAATAGAGGCAAAAACTGTTCCGAGTCATAACAAGCCATGATAACAAATTTATCAAACTTGTATACAAGTGCGAAAAAACAAAATCGGATAGGCAGCCCCCACAGAAAAATGGCGATTCTTGCTTTGTTTCGCTCATTTCGTGTTGGTTACTGCACAGCTGTGTAGAACAAGTTGAAATGCAACGTCAGAGCCAGTGTTCCCCGTATTTGGAGCTTTCTAAAAGAAATTTATCATGGCGTATAGCCTCCCGAATCAGTTCTCTATTATGACATCTTGCGAAAAAAGTCTCTCGTGGTATGCTACATATCGTATATGTATCACGGAGAAAAAAATATGGTAACTTCAACCAAATTTTAGTTAATTTCAAACAAATTTTTGGTTGAAATATGCACAAGCAAAATTTTAGTTTGAATCAACCATCCACGTTGGTTGAAACAACCTAAGATTTAAAGCTGAATGATTTAGGGTTGTGCAGTTAACTTCAACAAAATTTTGTTTGAAACAACCATGAACTTGGTTGTTTGAAATGACAGCTGAAGCAACAAACATGGAATATGGTTGTTTCCAACTAAGAAAAACTGTTTGTAATAAACAAAATTCAATTTGAAACAAACAAAATTTTAGTTGCAAATACCTACTGTTTTCTTGTTTGCTTCGTATTTTCAATAGAATTTCAATAATAAGAAAGCATGAATGGTTATTTTTATAATATAAAAGGAACATTTAATAAATAATTAAATAAAATTATACATAAAATTGTATACAACATCAATCAACACATTTAATTTCTTGTGGGGTCTGTTTCTGAAGCTAAAACGGTGCCATACCGGTTAGCAATTTTACCGGGTCATCAAGCGGAAAGTTTCTTTGAAAAAAAATGTTTGATCTGAAATCGAAAGGGGCAGCATTGTATAAATATTGTTTAAATATCAGACATTTATTGGTCCTACCTTTCGGAACAAACTTTAACAAAAAGCACTTTGATCGGGGCTCAGGAGATATGTTTTTTACGACAGTCATACGGGGTGTTATTTTGTGGCACTGATAGGTACTCATGGCTCCTGAAATAAATAAGAACGGCACTTTGTTGCATTGTTGCATATTGACGAGAAATTAACCAATTTGGATGCTCACCTTTTGAATATTAGGTCTCGTCAGGACCAAGAAAAACAAAAACAAAAATGGAGGTGGAGCAATAAACTCAACGTAAAATTTTCACTAACAACCATCTTATTTATGTTTTAGACAACATAAAATATTGTTGAAACAACCATAGATATTAGTTTGAGACAAACAAAACACTAGTTTCAAACAATCATTTTCTTTGGGTTGTTGTGAGCTGAAATAACTGTTTGATTTTAAGTAAAACGTTATCTTGAAGCAACAAATATTTTGTTAAAAACAACCATAATTTTAGTTTGAATTTCAACCAACAGAGTGGTTGTTTTAAACTAAACAAATTATTCTGCTTGATACAGAGATGATAAGTGAGAGACTAGTTCATTCTCTTAAGGATTCAATCTATGAGCGGTACATCGAACATGTTCAAAACTTGTTGGCATAAAAAGCAATAAATCTCCAAAAGTAATGAACTTGGTGTCGACAAAGTTTATCAGGGGAACTTTTGCTAGCACTCTCGGGAAGACATATACCTTACATGTTGTAAAGTTGAAAAAAAAAAATTTCATCTCACTTTTGGGGGGATTGATCAAAAGGCTGAATATCTACAAAGAAGCGCGTCGACTTACTGATAAAATGACTCTAAATCACACAATAAATGTGCTATTAAATAAACGAGGGGGCAGCAGGGACTATGCCCAAGGGCTTGACGATCCCTCCCCAGGCCATCTGCGTGTTGTGGGGCTTGCCGAGGATGTGGTGGGGTTTGACAGTGGGCCCTGTTAAATTCCTATAAAAAGCTGCATGTATCCGCCGCTCAAAGCGCACAAGCCCAAGTCCTGGTGTCAGGTGGGAAACAAAACAGACCTGATACGATGAGACAGCAGGTTTTGCGCAGGCCCTAGGCGAGGAATAAAGGATCACGAACTTCGCAACTTCGACGTCGTGGGGCTGCAGGAGATTTGCTGGACAGGACAGAAAGTGTGGAAAGCGGGCATCGAGCGGGTACCTTCTACCAAAGCTGTGGCACCACTAACGAGCTGGGAACCGACTTCATAGTGCAGGGTAAGATGCGCCAACGTGTGATTGGGTGGCAGCCAATCAACGCAAGGATGTGCAAGCCGAGGATAAAAGGCTGTTTCTTCAACTATAGCATCATCAACGTGCACTGCCCACACGAAGGGAGACCCGACGATGAGAAATAAGCGTTATACATACAGCTGGAGCAGACATACGATGGATGCTCACTGCGGGACGTCATATCGTCATCGGCGACATGAACGCACAGGTAGGAAGGGAGGAAATGTATAAACCGGTCAACGGACCGGATAGTCTGCACACCGTATCGAATGACAACGGTCAACGATGCATAAACTTCGCAGCCTCCCGCGGAATGGTAGTCCGAAGCATCTTCTTTCCCCGCAAAAATATCCACAAGGCCACATGGAGATCATCTAACCAAGAAACGGAAAACCAAATCAACCACGTTCTAATCGACGGTAAATTCTTCTCCGACATCACGAACGTCCGCACTTACCGCAGGGTGAATATTGAATCTGACCACTACCTCGTTGCAGTATGCCTGCGCTCAAAACTCTCGACGGTGTACACACGCGTTTAAGTCGGACGCCACGGCTTAACATAGGGCGGCTACAAGACGGTAGACTAGCCCAAGGCTACGCGCAGCAGCTGGAAGTGGCACTCCCAACGGAAGAGCAGCTAGGCGCAGCGTCTCTTGTAGATGGCTGGAGAGATATTCGATCCACCATTGGTAGCACCGCAACCGCTGCACTTGGCACGGTGCTCCCGGATCAGCGAAACGACTGGTATGACGGCGAATGTGAGCAGTTAGTAGAAGAGAAGAACGAGGCACGATATAAACGGGCGCGGAACAGACAAAACTCGATTTCTCGGAGGAAAAAGCGCCAGCAGGAAGATCGATACCATGAAGAGACGGAGCAACTGTACCGCGCTTATAACGCACGAAAGTTCTATGAGAAGTTGAACGTAAGGGCCACGTGCCACAGCCTGATATGTGTAAGGACATAAACGGGAACTTTCTTACGAACGAGCGTGAGGTAATCCAAAGGTGGCGACAGCACTACGAAGAACACCGGAATAGCGATGTGGCAGACGAAGATGGCGGTATGGTGATAGACCTGGGAGAACCCGTGCTGGACATAACTTTACCGGCTCCGGATCTCCAGGAAATCCAGGAGCAGATTGGTCGGCTGAAGAACAACAAAGCCCCTGGGGTTGACCAACTACCAGGAGAGCTATTTAAACACGGTGGTGAGGCACTGGCTAGAGCGCTGCACTGGGTCATTACCAAGATTTGGGAGGAGGAAGTTTTGCCGCAGGAGTGGATGGAAGGTGTTGTGTGTCCCATCTACAAAAAGGACGATAAGCTGGATTGTAGCTGGATTGTACCGCGCAATCACATTGCTGAACGCCGCCTACAAGGTACTTTCCCAAATTTTATGCCGTCGACTAGCACCAATTGCAAGGAAATTCGTGGGGCAGTACCAGGCGGGTTTTATGGGCGAACGCTCCACCACGGACCAGGTGTTCGCCATTTGCCATGTACTGCAGAAATGTCGCGAATACAACGTGCCCACACATCATCTATTCATCGTCTTCAAAGCCGCATATAATGCAATCGATCGGTACCAGCTATGGCAGCTAATGCACGACGGTGGATCGGATGATGTGCGTAGTTCGAGTTTCAGGGGCATTCTCGAATCCCTTCGAAACGCGCAGAGGGTTACAGCAAGGTGATGGTCTTTCGTGTCTGCTTTTCAACATCGCTTTGGAATGAGTAATACAAAAGAGCAGGGATTAACACGAGTGGTACAATTTTCAATAAGTCTGTCCAGCTAATTGGTTTCGCCGACGACATAGATATTATGGCACGTAACTTTGAGAACATGGAGGAAGCCTACATCAGACTGAAGAGGGAAGCTAAGCGGATCGGACTAGTCATCAACACGTCGAAGACGAAGTACATGGTAGGAAGGGGTTCAAAAGAAGACAATGTGAGCCACCCACCTCGAGTTTGCATCGATGGTGACGAAATCGAGGTGGTAGAAGAATGTGTGTACTTGGGCTCACTGGTGATTGCCGAAAATGATACCAGCAGAGAAATTCGGAGACGCATAGTGGCTGGAAATCGTACGTACTTTGGACTCCGCAAGACGCTTCGATCGAATAGAGTTCGCCGCCGTACCAAACTGACAACCTACAATGCCGGCAGCCTGTAAGTCGTCGAGCAAAATTGTTCAAAAAGGTCTCTTATTAGGTCTTCTTGCCCTCAGATACATTCAATCCATTCTACAAGCATTCTAAGTAGTTGAAACAGTGACCCATTCTCACTCCCAGTTTTCCTTGAAATTTCAAAATTACTCCTGTTAAATTCCCGTAAAATTTTGTTAAATTCTCCATGAAAATTCTATAGAATTTCCCGCTGAAATCAGAAATTGTGGCGAGCCCAAATTTTTAAACCGAGAAGCGTCGCTTGGCCAGATGTTATTTAACCTACAAGGGTGATAGTTGTTTCGCAGTACAAACTGTTTGACTGAAACCAATCTGGCCGGAAGTAATTTGGCCGAAATTGACAAATGGTTGAAAACGTTGTTTGACCAAAATGGTGGTAATTTGACTCCATGGATCGACATTTCGGCCAAATATTCTTTTTGGCCAAACGAATTTTTCGGCAAACGATTTATTAGGGCAAATGATCTGTTAGGGCAAACGACTTTTTATGCCAAATTGCGATTTCAACCGTATGTCATTTTCGACCGAATAACTCTTTCAGCCAATGGTATTGTGGTAGTGGTATTCGAGCAAATGGATTTTCGTCGAATAACATTCGGTCAGATGAGGGGAGAACCGTTTGGCCTAAAATTGTTTGGCAGAATATGTCATTGGACCAGTGTTGGTAAAATCATTCATAAAACTCAATCATTGAGCGCTCCCACGTGAACTAACTCGTTTGCGATTTTAAAGGAATGCATCACGTCTGTGTTCTGTGCTAAAACGGATCATTTCACTCATTCCCCAAAAAAAATCATTTCGCTCCAAAAATTGTTAAATAGCAATTTGGATGCAATTTATTGTTTACTCACGCAAGAGTATCCATTGTTCTATGTGTTGAACGTTAATTTATTGTTAATTTACGAAGGAGAACAAAATAAACCTGCGATGATTGAAATGGATGATTCAACTCAGCCATATTTTTTTAGGTGCTGAGTTGGGTGCGTTTCAACTCACGAGTGATTTGAATCGTTCGTGAGTTTTGAGATTTTGAGTTTTTTCCAACACTGCATTGGACCGTACAAACTTTTGGCCTGAATCACATATGGCCAAAATGTCGTTTGGCCGAATAGGTAATTTGTCCGAAAGTAGTTTTTAGTTTATAGTCTTTCAGCAAAATGGACAATTTAGCTGGAAATAACATTTGGCTGAAATGGACAAACAGTCGAAAGTGCCATTCGCCCGGACTGGTCCTTTGGCCGAAAAAGTCGTTCGGCCGAATAGGACATTTGGTTGAAACGGTCGTTATGGAGGAAGGGCTATTCTACCGGAAATGGTCGAATAGGTGATTTTGCAGAAAATTACTTTCAGCCGAAATGGCCTTTTAGCAGAAAGGACAGTTTGGCTGAAAATACGATATGGCTGAAATGGATAAACCGCCGAAAATGTCGTTTGAGTCGAACTGGTCCTTTGTTTGGACGTTTTAGTCGAAATGGTCGTTAGGTACAAACAGCCATATGACCGGAAATGTCATTTTGCCGAGCGGGTCGTATATCCCTTTTGACCAAAATAACATTGTTCGCCAAGCCGTTTACGACCTAATGCCCCAATCAGCCAAATATTCAATTCGGCTAAATGGAATTTGGTTAGATGGCTTTCGGCTTAACGTGTCATGCTGAACTATTTTCCGTTGAAAACCAAGGATTTTCTTGCTGAACTCCATATTTTGCACATTTTTTTTTTAATTTCCTAAGAATATTTGTTCCAAATATTTCTTGTGGAAACTCTGAAGAATATCCCAGGGAAATTCAAAAAAAAATTTCCGCCAAAAATCTTAATATTTTTTTTAGAATTTCCAAACATTTTCATTTGAAAACTAGTTGCGCTGGCAGACGTTGTGTTGTCCTGCTTAGCAGGCGAAAATGTGCGTTGTGAACTGCCCATGAGAAATATTCATACAAATCTTAATTTTAGTTTTCACGATTTACTCGTGATTTTCGCACAGACCATTTCATTTTTGTAGATAGAAGAAAATAGATATGAAACAATTTTTCATTGGAATTTTAAAAAGCTTTGTATGATTTTATCTACTCAGCTATAATTTCAAGAAATAAAATAAGACTGTTGCAAATATTTAATTTAAGTTATGTTCTACTGGTCTCCGAAAGGTCAAGGGGGTCGACAATAAAAAATAAATATTAAAATGGAAAAATCAATAAAACTCCTCGGATTTGTTAAAGAAAAAATCTAAAAAATTGACTGATTCTGAATCGGCCTCAATTTCTGGGGAAGTTCATTATATTTTTCCGGCATATGGCTATCGCTTCTTTCTTATAGCCAGGAGGTCGTTTCCCAATTTGTATTTCTATCTTTGTTCTTTCTGTGTTTCACGTTCTACCTGGCCGATTACTTCTCTTACTTTTCACAATAAGAGTTCGTAGAGATCTCTGCATCTTTCTTAAGTAGGTGTCCAACTAACCATCCTACCTCTTCGTCAGTATTCGCAAGGACGTGGCCAGTACAGTGCCTTGCTCCCATCTAAGAGATAATGATAAGTCCCAAATCAGTATCTGTGGTAACGGATGAAAATGATGCTTCTCTCATACAATAGTCTAGGCGTGTACCTACCTACAAATTTGTGCCATATGCTCAATGCTGGTGCTAAGTCTAGGGGAAGAGGCCCCAAAACGCCCCCCCGGGGCAAAACGACTTTCGGGTATTCACTTATATTGTCATTCAATTATATGTCAAAATAATAGATAGGAATGTAGGAAAAACCGAAATTTTCCCCATTTTGATGAAACATCTAACATTTCGGGGAGGCAGAACGCCCTAGTGGAACTATCCTACAATGCACTCGCGTCTCCATGCACTGTCCATACCAGAATGTTGATGTGCCGACGCATGGTACGTTGTTCCCTAAGAGCTGCCTGCTAAAAGGCGTTTTGCCTCATGAGTTTTCCGGCAACGAAATATCACCACTTTTTTGAAATGTGAATATTATCAATATGATTGAGATTTTTCTAATTTTAATATGGCATCAGCTAGCTATATTGTTTAACTGTTGCGTGAGGTAGAAACACACATGAAAATCGTTATAGCTAAGGCATAAAAGCAGTCTATGCTTAGCTAGGGCATATTGCCCCTCCTTCCCCTATTAGTTTTTTTCCGACAAAATTTGAAAGATTCAGCACACACCTCTCTAAAATGCGGACGTCACGAAATGAATTGCCAATTTGATAAATCAGACAAATTAAGTTTTGAAAAACGATCGGTTTGAGTTGCAAGTTGAAGTCAAGATTTCTAAAACAAGCGAAAGTGTATCATATTATATGCAGCTGAGTGGAGAAAACCATTCCAACATGTTCTAAAACAAGCCCCGGAAATCAACATTAAAACACCACCAGCTCCCATTCGCCAGCCAGCTACCGTGCTGGATCATAAATTATCTGCCACACGTGGTCCGATTTCAATTGACACTGAATGATTTTCCTCGTTCGTTTCCAGCTGCCAGGAAAAGTGCCATAAATCAGACTGCCACCACTGACAGACGGTGTCGTTTGCCTTTTAGTCGCTTGATCTAAGTACCTGCCTTCTTCATAGGTGCCTCCGAACGCCACGGATTCAGCAGGTGCAGGTGCCCGACGCTAGAGAACCGCCATTGAAGAGGAGGGCTCTATATATCGATCGCCTTTCCATTGAACAAAACTGATGAGCGGCTCTTGTTCTCTGTCGCCTCTGCCTCCGGGCGGTGGGTTGCCGGCTCGGTGGTTGTTGAGATGGTTCCCATTCTCTGTGGGTTAATGGTTCGCTCTTGTTGTTCCCTTCGAGCTGCAAATAAGAGGAAATCTGTGGGTTTTATTCGCACTCGATTGCAACAACGGCTTCTCGTGTCGCCGCCGACGACGCCGTACTCAAGTTGGCGTTTCGCGAGATAATTTATTGCGCCCGGTTCTTCGGGAATTGTTTCTTCAAACGTAACCATTCCGCAATCGAAAAAAAAAGAATGCACCAATCGAATGGAACAGATCGTGGCACTTGTTTTGCCACTCACAGCTTGAGTCGGGAATCAGAAAATCAAAACGACAACCATCCGTTGATTGATTCGCAACTTCCCGCGCGTCAGCCAGCAGCCCGAATTCGAGGCTAATTTGAATAGTTCCCGGGGTCTTCTGGGTTCTTCGCAGGTTCTGGCGATATCAGATCAGCGGCTGTTGTCGACGTTCTGCCGGTCGCAGCGCGGGGCAATTATTTTCGTCATTTCCCCTGGCGCACTATGGGGAAATCCGCGTGAAAATTGGCTAACATATTTTTCACACACGCAAAAAAAAAACGTTCATGAATTCGTGAACTAACAAGTTCACGGTGTATTTTTTCGTGAACAACAGTCACGGATTCGGAAACAGAGTCACATTTTCCGGAACGTTCTGGAAAACGTGACTGGTGTTCCCGAATCCATGACTTAAATCACGGTGTATTTTTGCTGGTTCACGAATTCGGGAACGCTTTTTTTTGCGTGCACTAAGCACGTTTCCAGATAATCCAGCAATGATCTTTTGTAGTGATATTGGCTAAAATGAGATCGATATTTTTAAATTCTAGACACAAGACTCTATGACATAACTTGACGAATCTAATGATGGGTGTAACTAAATGGAGTTTTAAAATCGTTTATGTCCCCGTTGGCTTGGTCTTAGCATCAGTGAGTGAGTGGGTTTACAGATCAAAGTGAAAGTGGAGTTTCGAATGGCGAAGCTCCGGCCTTAAGTGATCTCGATCCATTGAGTCCGTTGAAACAAGTTGGTCTCCCATCACTCATCGTAACCCCACTTCAAACACTTCTAGCAATTCGGTCTTACGCGAATCGGGATCCAGGATTATAATTAGAACTGAGAAATTGTGAGTAATGTCTTACTTATCAGAAATTTCATCCTAAAACCGGATAACCTAACAATAATTGAGTGAAATCAACTCAAAAGTATAAATAAGATAAACACCGATGATGAATGGAAAAAATTATTGAATACCCTATCTAAAAAAGTGTTGTATCATTTACTTTTCCAGGAATAACATTTTGAGACAGCTTTCGAGAACAGTTTGTATGACCACCTTTCCCCGCCAACTGGAACCATTGTACGGCGGCGGGAGCAGATCCTCGGGGAGATTCACATTCACAAACTGCTCGTTTCGTTCGTGTTATCAGCAGTGCAGCATCTTGCAGCTCATTGCTCTTTTTATTAGTACAACTGAAGGATGCCATTTCGGTTCGGGTGCCGAGGGTCGCCATGGATTCCGATTCCGATGCGGATAATCAAGATAATGGATAAAAATAAAAATAATAGATTGTCATTTCGGCTGAAATGAGATAAATTATCGCAGATTTTTTTTTTCTGGCAGATTCGCTTGAGGCGCTGACGTGGAACCTGTTCTAAGAGTGCGCGTGGATGAGGGGTGGTCAGTCCGATGAACTGAGCCGAGGAATACCGATGAGGAATATTTTCGACTCGTTGCATTTTTATACCGTACTGGTCCAATTAATTATGGTTCCTCAACAATGTATTTAGCGAATGAAACCGAAGACGACTGCGGCGAACAGGTGCCTTCTCCACGGTAGCAGGTTGATTTGAAAGTTGAAGATCGATATCAGTTCGGGTTCATAATCTCTGCAGCGGTGGAAAATGTATTGCTTCTAAAACTTGGACGATGTTTCGTTTATCCGTAGTATGAATCACTTCGATTCAGCCCTACGGAATGCTAAGGAAATGAAACTTTCATTGGAAATGCAGGTTATCTAAAACCAGCCTTCCATGAATTTTAACATTAATCAAAACATTATGGTGTGATATGTCTAACGTGTGTAATTTGTCTGAAATGATCGATTTCCAATAATCCGAATAGAGTTTGTTCTGTTCACCACGTGCCATAAGGTACGATTTTGAAATCCCTTGAATTGCTAAGGAAAAATTAGGTTGGACTCACGGCATACAAAAAAAAAACAAAGCAGGCTTAGCACGCGTGTAAACATTCAGTTTGAATGTAAACATGTGACGTAAGTACTATCTTGGCACATGCTGAACCGAGATGATGCTCTACGGTCTCCGGATGCTTACTTTTGTACTCTAACATGTGGCGATAAAATATGTGTCATTCTTGAAGTGTCATTTTCCTTACGAGCCTACCTTGTTGTCTGTATACCGTGGGTTGGACTAGTGATGTTTTATTGATTGGTTACAACTCCGGGAAATCATTAAATTATTCAAAAACAGCAACAGGTTGCTTTGTGAATTCACAATAATCTACAAATTCTCGAAATTGTGTGAAATGGATGGGTGCAGTTTCTTAATAAATGATTCAAAAAGTTTACACAACATTGTGTGACCCTAAATGTACGGAACGAAATTATATGGCAGTGGCTCTCCGTGAATGTGTGTGCACTGTGCACGCCACGGATATCTTACAATAAGAGGCTGCTCGCCAGGCCCGTGCCAAAACCATCACCAACACTATATGGGTGGCACACATAAATTTTGACTATAGGATTTCCCACATAACGGCTATGTGAATTCGCATAGCATATATGTGGAAACACACATAATACTCATTAACGAATAACCTTTATATGGATTCTCCCATAGCAGGTGGTTATTAACGCACACATAAAATTTATTTCTAAATTTCTTTAGATTTTTGCCAATAAAAATCTGTGGATTTTTATTAGTGTATGTCAAAATTGGCGATCCAACACAAACCTGGAATAAGGCCTTAAGTCTACATGCGTAACTAAAGATAATTCTATGCATCACATAGGCCATGTACCATATTTGAAACTATCCAATGGATCTTCAATTAAGCATGTAGATCTAGAGGTTAATTATTATTAATATCTTTATTAATGAGGTTTTCGGCCCTGGATCGGTTCGCCTCGTAGATCTAGAGGTGCCTAGAGGCCTTATTTCAGGGATTTCTTGGACGGCCAAGTATCCATACTGTGAAAATCCTCTATTCTATGCAGTACAAAGGGCATGTACCATATTTGAAACAGTCCGATATATCGCTGGTTACTCATGTAGACTTTAAGATCTTACTGCTTGAATTTCTTGGATGCGTGATACATGTTCCGTTAGAGGAAAAATAGTGATTTAGCTCCGTAATGCACAAGGTCGCGTGCGCTCACCAAATAAATTATAGAATAAACATATCTTGTATGCACTGCACACATCAACTTGTTTCACGACAATTTAACAAATAGAATAGAATGTGTTCATAGCATAGGTTATTGGTCGTCCAAGAAATCCCGGGAGATATGCACTCATGTCTTCACGGACAACCATGAACTGTAATCTAATGACTTATTCTAGTCTACCCAACCTAAAGGACGTGTATCATAATATTTTTTGGGGCTTTATTTAAGTGTTCATGTATCATATTCAAAACAAGCCGATTGATCTATATTTACACGTGTAGGTCGGGCCCTCCTTAGTCGAGTGGTAAGATGCTCTAATCTCATAATCTAATCTCATACATGCGTAGCCAATACTTGAAAGCATCCTGGAAAATGACGGTTTCTGAATTCCGTCATTTTTTTTTCATATGGCCAGGCCAATTACGCAGTATGTACCGCAGAGATGACTCCTAGATATTGAGCGACTTCAGGAATACCTAAAGTCACTCAATAGCTTGGAATCGAGGGGAAAGGAAGAAAGCGTGGACCTCCCGTACCAAACGCTTCCAATAATATAGATACCTAATATATGATAAAAATCGTGTACGTGTTTTTTGTATGATGTATATGAGCGTGTATGTGTATATCTGTATGTGTGTAGAGTGAGTGTGTATGTGTGTTTATATGTCTACACTGATAGACAAAAGTATTCGTCATGTTTTAATAGAGCTACTATGAAAACATGACGAACACTCATGTCCACCAGTATATGTATGTATTTGTGTATATGTATGTGTGTATAATGTGAATGTGTGTGTGCGTTTGTGTGAGTGCGTGCGTGTTAAATTTACGGATTATCAAAACCTTACCTCTCCTCAATAAATCTGACGCTGAACATGTTTGAGCATTTACATAGGCTTGATCGCAATATTAGCAAGGGCATTGCCCTTGATAACAATCGATCAGCCCTTGCAAGCACAAACATGCGCACGTCTTCCGGATCTGCAGCACTTTTTATACACTACACATTTGTTTCGACCGCGGTCACTGCACTGGTTCTATTGTTCTACTTTTAGGCGAATCACCGCACAAAAGTAGAGCGCAAAAACCAACCGCACTGGAAGACGGTCGAAACGAGACTCCTTAGCCGAGCGGTAAGATGCTCGGCTATAAAGCGAGACCATGCTGAGGGTGGCTGGGTTCGGTTCCCGGTGCCGGTCTAAACACTTTTCGGTTTTGAAATTGTCTCGACTGCCCTGGGCATAAAAGTATCATCGTGTTAGTCTCATGATATACGAATGCAAAAATGCTGTCATGATGTCAATTATTTGATTACTCCAGTTGATCTCGTTTTGTATGGATTAACGGTTAACACAGCAGAAATGAGAGCATATTTTCACACTATGAAATCATACTGAAAACAAATTTTGCTGTCAATGAAATCAACATGATATCATAAGATTTTTAATTTGATATCAAAATGAGTATTCAATTAGATTATTTTTATGAGCATTAATAACAACAACAGCATATTTTGTTTGCAGATTGCTTCCTATTTTCGTAAAACACTCTTTAGATAATCGACAGTTATCGACATTTTGATAACTGAGGAATGTATATTGAAAACATGTTGCGATATCAATTTGAATTAACTAACAATTGAGATCAAATTTTGTTTTCAATATAATCTCAATAACAGAGCTTAATATCAATTTGCTCTCATTTTGTTAACCGACTTTGATCGGGTAAGCAGCTAGACGGCAATGTCTCAGTGGGGGATGTAATGCCAATAAGAAGAAGAAGAATGCGTGGCCTTACTCCAGGGATTCCTTGGATGATCAAAAATCTATGCTGAAAAACTCTATTCTGAGTAGTCTTCACACTATTAACTTCTCTACCTTTTCCCTGCTCATACTGCTTGCTTATCGCTTCTCCCTTCTCAATTCTTATTCTTTCTTGCTGTTTCTCCCATTTCGCTTCTCTCATATCTTAAATCCCAGTTTACAATTCTCGGTTGATTATAAAATTACTGAGTGCTTTTTTTTGTGAAATTCTCGATCACTTTTCACTTTAACCCTCTACAACCCAAATTTTTGTTTTCGCTTAAAATCACTATTTTGCTTTCTAAAATCGATCTAAACAGGATTTAATCATTAAAATTATTAATTCGCAATTTTGTCAATTTCACACTTCGATTTTTAATAATTTTTTTTCAAGTTTTTTATTCAATCAAATAGTTTTCTTGAATATTTTTATTTTTTATTTTTCAACATATTTAGAGTTTGAAATTTCCTATTCAATGCTGACTTATTGAAATTTTTAAATTTTCAGTGTTTTTTTTATTTTCCGTGTAACGAGTTGGATAAATATTTTAGAGTGTAACATTCACCACTATAACCTTCTATAGGGCACTGTACGGAAACATCTCTTTCTCTTTCGTTCCTCATAAGTTTTGACGTTTACTGGCCTTGTTGTTTTCTAATTTCTTTGCAGCGCGAATGAGACAAAGCAGTCCATGCAGTGCCCTATTGAATAAGGTTAGTTGTAGAAAAATACTAAACTACAAACATTTCACTCTTCAAATGTATACGAGCGAAAACAGGGAAGAACAAAATATTACCCAATTTTCAATATTTTGTTTTATAAATGGGTAAAACTTTAAAAAATTACTTTAAAACACATTTAAACATGCATTGAAGTTTATATTATTGATTAACATCAACAACTCTACAAAATATAATCAATAAAAAATAAAAAATACAAAAAAAAAACAAAACACCCGTCTAAAGGCGGAAATAGTTGGACGACGATTCAACACACGCCGACTGCGTGTGAAACGGTCCTTCGTTGAAGAACTGGAGACGCGTGCTGAAGATATTCCGGAAGGTGGCAGCGTGGAAGACCAATGGACCGCCATCAAGAATGCCTTCATCGCCACCAGCGAGAACAATCTGGGCGAACTGCGCATCCAGAGAAAACAATGGAACACCGATGAGACCTGGTGGAAGATAGAGGAGCGAAGATAAGCCAAAGTCGCGATAGAGCGATCAAAAACCAGAGGAGCCAGTCTTAGCCCGTCAACGATACTCGGCTCTTGAGAAGGAAGTAAAACGCTCATGTCGAAGGGTCAAGCGAGTGTCGGCAGACTCTTTGGCCGACGAAGGAAAGAGAGCCGCAGCAACCGGGGCATTCGCCTCCTCTACGATATCTCACGACGCTTAAGCGGGGCGAAGATGAATGCAACTATGCCTGTGAAAGACGAGAATGATCAGTATTGACCGACCCAACTAACCAGCTGAAACGCTGGTTCGAGCACTTCGAACAACTTTTTCAAGTGCCAACCAGGTCATCACCACCTCGGCATGATCTGCCTAGGATCCGACGTATAACACGCATCAATACCGAAGCTCCATCACTGCTAGAGATTCAAACAGCCATCCAAAGCATGAAATCGAATAAAGACCCAGGGGTCGATCGCATATCAGCCGAGATGCTCAAAGCTGACCCCATGGCATCCGCTCAACTACTGCATCGTTTATTTCGTAATATCTGGGGCACCACAATTTTCCCGGTCGACTGGATGCAAGGTATCTTAGTGAAGGCGCCCAAAAAGGGTGACCTGTTTGTATGCGATAAATGGCGAGGCATTATGTTGCTGTGTACTTTTCTCAAAGTTCTATGCAAAATTATCCTAGCCCGGATTCAGGAGAAGATCGATGAGACTCTCCGACGGCAGCAGGCAGGATTCCGTGCCGGAAGATCCTGTGTGGATCGTTTTGTCAAGCTCCGTATCATTCTGAAGCAGGTCAACGAATTCCAAAAGTCCCTTTACTTGGTATTCATTGACTACGAAAAAGCTTTCGACCGTCTCAATCACGAGAATATGTGGGGCGCCCTGAGACGCAAGGGGGTTCCTGAGAAAATCATCGGCCTCATTGAAGCACAGTACGAGGCCTTTTCGTGTAGAGTGCTGCACAATGGGGACCTGTCCGACCCTATCCGGGTCGTAGCTGGTGTGAGGCAAGGATGTATTCTATCACCGTTACTGTTCTTCATCGTAATCGATGAGATTCTGGTAGATGCGATTGACCGTGAACCAAACCGCGGGCTGTTATGGCAGCCTATAACCATGGAGCACCTAAATGACTTCGAATTGGCTGATGACGTTGCACTCCTCGCGCAACGGCGCTCTGATATGCAGAGTAAGCTCAACGACCTTGCCGTGCGCTCCAGAGGCTCATGGCGGCGAAGCCTCAATAAAGAAATAAAAGAAGTCGACCGAAATCTAACCTGGCAACAGGTTAAAGCGATAGCCGGGCAACGCTCAGGATGGAGATCTTTCAAGTCGACCCTTTGCACCACCGGAGGTGTACAGGATCCATAAAGAAAGAAAAAGATAAAATTGAAGGTACTTTTTGAACAGCTGACTAAAGACGGTAAAAGTTTCAGCTACAGAAAACTCGGTAAACCGAAACTCTCCTGAATTGTCAAAAAGTACCGATC
This sequence comes from Armigeres subalbatus, assembly GCF_024139115.2. Taxonomy (NCBI): domain Eukaryota; kingdom Metazoa; phylum Arthropoda; class Insecta; order Diptera; family Culicidae; genus Armigeres; species Armigeres subalbatus. Next base: position 66,015 of record NW_026942338.1, read on the forward strand.
AAGTCAGCATTTATTATTACTGATATGTTAGGTAAACTTTTTGATTGCTGAGTTTTTTCATAATATCAAAATTAGGAAAAAATTCAATTAAAGTACACCGGGGCAAGTAAAAACGGTTGTTGTTTTTTTTCAAAGTTGAACTTTGAAGAGCTAAAAAATTACCCATTGATAAATTTTGAATCCATTTGTGGAGTTTGTAAGTTAGAACCAAAAATTACACATATAAAATAAGCAATTTTAACAAACTTTTTCATATATACTTTGTATACGGAACTTACTCCCCCCTATCGGCTAATCTTGCCGTATATACTGCCCAGATTCGCATAAGAGTACTTTGTTTTACGATTTTAATTTACTTTCAGAAATTAGCTAAAAATTGTATTCAGTTTAAGGACAGCATCGAACAAAAGTTTAATATTCAGATTACTAACCTTATACTATGTACTTCCCGTGATAATTAACATGTTTTTTTAAAGAGTCCTATGTATTTCGTCTCGAAATATAGCATAAACCAGCAGTTTCGTGCCAATTTAACAGCCGTCCGCGGTTTGGTGGGTTTATCACTGCACTTCACTTCTTCTCAAAGGGCATTGAAAAAATCAAATTTTTACACACTTCTCCGCACATGAGCAGCCCGAAATGTTGATGGAATGCAAATTAAACTTCACTTTTTGGAATAAGTCACTTGTTTGAAGCGAAAACTTAATATAAACTGCAATTTTTGCCCGAAGAAAACGATTAAAAACTGATCGCGGAGCGAATGTAAACACCGGTACCGATAGCAGCAAACTAATAAACAGGGTGGTTCAAAACTGATTTTGCTCCGCCACGCTCAGTCGATTTTGTTTCATATTTTGGGTGGTCGTTCGCTGGTTTCGGTCGGTTCGAATACGGGCTTACCGTGCACAGGTCGTTTCAGGTTTGTATGGCAGTTGATATGGCGAGGTTAAGTTTTACATTATTCTGATTGTGGCACTCCGTGATTGGGCGCTGACGAGGGGAAGACCATATGACTGGAAGAAATTCAAGAGCTTTAACTCCTTTAAGACAATGCATATTGAATGGACGTTCTAATAGTTGGTTGAGGTTGCAAATCTTTAGCATGATAATAAAGCCCCAAATACAATGTCAGCGGAACGGAAACGGAAACGGCAAATTTGACAGTTAGCTTATATATTTTCTGTCAAATTTGCCGTTTCCGTTCCACTGACATTGTGTTTGTGTAATTGTGTATTTCAACAAAATAGCCAGATTTTTTTCTGTGATATCTATCGCACCAGGGGCAGATACTTCATACAAAAAGTGTGACATAGAGGTGAGCGGAGTATAAAATGCTATTTCAACGGATCTTTCCTAAGGTGCGTTCAGTGAAGTCTCTGGAATGTTGCTTTCAGCTATGTGGGTTCTCTTTTCGCCAGCGTTTGGAGGGGAGGCGCTGTAGCTAGTGTAATGAAAGGTTTAGTTTCCCATAATAGTTTTCATACAAACTTGAACCGGCTTGTTCTCAATCAGTTTTTGTTCAAATCGGCTTTTGGATGACAGTCGGAGCATGGGACGGAATCAAGTGAGCGTGGTGGAGCTGGGTCGTTTTTTGAACCACCCTACTAATATTCTTTGTTCTTTCATAAATACGACACCAATACTACTTCAGAATATGACAGTTTGCATTGTACCAATACTTTCAAAGCTTTGTTTTGGTACTCAACCCACCTTCACCTTAAGAAAAACTGATAAAATAGTAGGCTTGATACTTTTTTACACAAAAAATAACCTTAAATATGGTCCATTTAATTGAAAGATTTTAATTGATCGGATTTTCCTGTATTTCTCCATGTAAAACGAGTTTGAAAAATTCAACGGTAAATTACTCAAGTCGGAGAAAACTGGCATCAGACTTTTATACATACAAATTCCAGTAAACCACAGATCGTATAAAAACCTGCAAATAAAATGGCATTTACGTCTTCCAATAATCAAAATAACCAACCTGATTATTTTCGAATAAAGTTTTATTGAACTCATCATACACGAAAGTTGTTATACACGGTTAGAAAAAAGTACCTAATTTTAGGTACTTTTTTCCTCTTGCATCTCCCTCCCTCTTCCCTTTGTTGTCATAAAATGAAGAGTAAAACCACTCAATAAGGGCATTAAAGTGTGGGAACCCAACGTTAAGTAAACTCCTGTTTACAAAAGTTGAGTGAAATTTACCTAACTTTTGGTTATTTTCTATTTAAAATTAAGTATACTTTACTTAATATTAAGTGAATTTTATATAATTTCAACAAAAAAATGCTCAATTTTGGGTTCCCACACTAAACCTTTGATTTGAGTGAAAAGTACCTAATATTAGATACTTTTTTCTAACCGTGTAGTAATGAAAACAAATCGTATTTGAGTGTATAAAAACTCGAATAACTAATTATTATTTGTAGCCAGTGTTGCCACATATACAGATTTTTCTGTAATGATACAGATTTTTGGGTCTAAATTATACCAACAATCTGTAAAAACAGATTACAGACTTTTCAGAAATCAACAGATATCAAAAAGATTTTTAACATTACAGAACTAAATTTATTTCTCATAAAAATTTCTTCTTTTCTTTTAATTCAAATTGGAACTTGGCTTGCTTTTCAACACAGTGTTCTATTAACATTTCCACAGTTATCAATTGAAGTCGTATCTATTCCCGCGAAGAGCATGAATATGTATCTTGTGTGGCACGTACAATCAAAACACTATACCCAGAGAGCCGAGAAAAAACATACAAGGCCGGACCGAGAATCAAACTCGTCATCTCCGGATTAGCAATCCTATGCCTTTTAAAGCATAGCATTCATACTCCAATTGTTCATTTATACCTCAATCATCAGCAGCTGAAGAGCACATTTCATTGCACAACAATTTTAAACTCAAGGCAGGAACAATTTTAAATTCAAAAATCGAGCCACTTGAACTTTTCTTAAAGCAATTCGGCACCAACATTTCAAAAGGCTAAACAGCTTTTGTAAACAAAAGCTTCTCACGTTGCTGGTGGGCTAATGTGTGCCCACCCACGCAATCCAGCGCCATGTAATGAAGAAGAGGATTCGCTGCTTTCATCAGTTGTGGTGGATTGCGTGGGTGGGCTCAGGTTAACCCACCACCGACGAGAGAAGCTCTTGTTTACAAAAGCTGTTTAGCCCTTTTGAAATGTTGGTGCCGAATTTTGAAAACCAATTCCTACGTCAAGTTATACAACCACCATAACATAGTTGAAGAAGTGGTGTGATTGTTTGAAATTGATAGTAAATAATTTTAATTTTATAAATGATGAAAAGGACACTTAAATACTGGGATATTTATCCTTTATTGACAAATTCTATCATACAGATTTCACATACAGATTTTTTAATTGTAATACATATGAAAAAGATTTTTTTCTTCCGAAATACAGATTTAAATGTGGCAACACTGTTTGTAGCTTCTCATATCCGTGCACAGTGTTGTGCCGAATCATTATCAGACGACAATGATTGACATTTTCATGTGAAAACTTTTCATGTGAAAATAGTAGGCAAGTTGTCGTAATAAACACAGAATTTTCATTCAAACATTAAATATGTTACTACACACTTAGAATAGTTTACAGTCTTCGGTAATTTTTTACCGAACTTTCAACAGCTGAACGTTCGGTAATCAGTTCGGTAAACGAAACGATTACAGTTCGTTCGGTAGTTTAATTTTGTGTTGATCTGTCAAAATGAACCGTACAGTTCGGTAACTTGAAAAGAAAAACTACCGAACGCTACGGTACTTTTTTTGTTTTGGAAGGGAATAAAGATATGAATGTTCAATGCTTTCAATTATAGTTGTGAAACAAAACACAGTTGCGGTTTCAAAAATATGATTTTATTCAAATTGCTTTCCACATTGCATGGTAAAACGAGTAAAAAACGCATTTCAATTCTTGTTTCACACTAAAAGATTCCCCAATCACACGCGATGTCCCCGTTACTGGGAGACTGCAATTCTTTCGCCATTGTTATGAAAACATTAACAGAACATTGCGACCTAAGTACATTCGCATTGCGTGTGTTTTGGGGGCTTTTTTTCTCCGTTTTGAAGAATCCTGAACGCATGATTTTTTCAGGCAAAAAAATCGCTGAATGAGGATCCTGAAAAGAAAATATTGAGTTGAAACACAAACCGAGTTGATCGTCAACTAAAATACCTTTTATGATTTCTCCTATCAGCGCCTGAGCGTGATTTTCCACAAAGGAGACAATTTTTGACCGTTTTAACAAAAAGATCTAAATCACCCGCCAGCTGCAAACACTTTCGGATTTCGAATCAATACAACTATGGCTTTGACAATTTGACAGTTGAACCTAGTTTACCGGAGTTCAGTAATAAAAAAATTATTTTACAGTTTATTCGGTACTTATTTTACCATATACTGCAATAACCTGGGTTTACCGAACGAACTGTAACTTCGGTTACCGAATTCAGTCAAATAAATCTGTAGTTACAGTTTGTTCGGTAATATTTTACCAATATTCGGTAAAATAAGTCAATCCAACCGAACTTACTGTAATTTTTAATGTTTACCGAAGTTTTTCGTCAAAAAAATTACCGAACAGTGAAATCTATTTTAAGTGTGTAATATCAGCCAATTGTCAACAGTCGCGTTATATCTTCTATTTGACGTTATGGTTTTATGGTAGCAAGCAAAAAGACTTCAAAATGTAACGGTAAATGCTTCAAATCAAGATACGATTTTCAAACGATTCCTAATCGCTTGCGAGTTTTTATCACTTGAAATTTGGGATCTTTGGTGCGTTTTGTGGTCTTGTCTAATATGAAATACATTCGTCAATTTCGCAAACTGTTTTCGATGAGGAGGAAATATTGTTTTGTATCTAAATATGAGAGGTGATTGGGCCATTATTCAAGATAAAGATTGTCAAGATATCAATGTATTAACTCCAAGGCAATTAGGGTAATATTTTGTATTGCTTTACTAAACATTTGACGCAGAATTACTCTATCCAAATCGGTATCATTAAATACATCTTTGTCCAAGAAGTTGCATCGAAAATATCGTGTTGCTGTAACTCACTGACTTGTGTGTTTGTAGCCTTTGCTACTCGGATACAACAGTGTGAAATTAATTTTCTTTTTTTCCCGCCTTTGTTTTGCAGGTGGTTGCAGTGTTCGACCTCTTTTGTGCTGATGAGCAGCACTGTTTAGTTTGTTTCTCTCTGTTTTCCTCGCGAATCGACTACACAGATAGGCGGTGCAACTCCCATAGATGAACGTCATGTAGGTCACTATTCTGTGATTGGGGTGGAACCCCGGGAAGGGAGGGGGTGCGTAATTGGGAACTTGAAGATTTATTGGTTTAGGTATACCGCGTGCTTAAAGATGCTTAAGGAAATCCATTGGCTTCTAATGAACTAACGAACATCTATTGGACCCCGAATGATGTTTTCAATACCCTGCTTGGGATTCTTCCGCCTCGTGTGGTCAACTTCTCTGCACACAAGAGCCGAGGGAGCTAGCGAGATTGGCATCGTTCATGAGGGCTCGGAGTTTCGGCGGGCGATTAACAGCAACTGGCAGGCTGATGATTAAATATTTATCCATAATAAACGACCCAACATCGTTCACAATGTTGAACAACAAAACTATCGTTAAGCTGCCCCGATTTAAATGGATCGAGGCCTACCACTAGCGAGGTATTTAGTATGTATGCAAATCGAGTTGCGTTAGGGTTTCGTAAATGAGCCGGGGCATGATTTAGAGCGCTTACCGTGGCTCCGTGATCGATCCAAGAAGGGGCCAATTTAGAGATGCTATCGACACTCACCTGCGAATGGAAACGAGATAAAGATGGAAAATTAATAACCGGGTGGATTTCAGAAAATGTTAATCAAACGAATTTTTTCTAGTCCTAACCACGGTCAATGGTATTTATGTGTCTCAAGATGAATCTAATACTTTGCGAGAGGACAGCTTGCGAGGTTTGCAAACATGTATCAACGGTTCCCCATCTGAGGAATGTCACCCCTCGCAGCGTAGTGCAGCCTCGACGGGGTCGTGAGCAGACACTAATTATCGAACCTCAAAATCTCAGTCTTATGTCACCACCTCCTTCCGAACCGATAGACCGCCGCCGTAGGCCCTAAAATACCAGAACCTAGAGAGCCGTGAAGAGATTCCTAAGGGGTTCTGGTTAGGTAATGCGCAGAAATTCTTGGGACTGGAAAAAAAAAAATCACGTCACCCATAAGTATGTCCCCCTTTCGAGCGGCACACTCACACACCCCTTCTCGATTTGAGCGCGGAGACTGGAAATCAGATTAAGTCAAATGCTGCCTGCAAACATAAAAACATTTTCTTCGCCACAATCGCTCACCCAGATCTCTGGGCAAGGGTTGACTCTCCGGTACAACGCTGGCACAGTGGAAGGAATCCGAATAGAACTCGGCAGAAATATGAACACATCATCTTCAAGACTTATCAAGGAAAAATGTTGGGAAGTTGTAGCTATTTATTCAAACGAGTACCTGAGGAGGGTATATGATCCACCACAGCATCTCTACGAATACGGAAGGTTTGGTAAGTGGACAGTTAGATCTGTTAATGTGTTAAAGGTTTGTAATAAAACTCATAGATTTTTTTTTAATTGTTTCATAATCCAGCGTCTGAACAAAAATTCTAGGGGGAAAGTCGGCTTTGGCAGGTTTTGTTCTATTATTGGCAGGGGGTTTTTGTCGACCAAATTTTATGAAATATGGCCTCAATATTCTTTGATATGCAAAGAATGTTTAGGCCAAATTTGAGCCTACTCAGTCATAAAAAAAAACCCCCTACCAATAATAGAACAAAGCCTGCCAAAGCCGTCATTCCCCCTATATCATATTACTTTGGAACGGCTTCCTTTTTCTATCGAAAAATGAGCAAGGTTTGTACTGCTCGGTGTTGTGCCACTTGGTCGAACGCTATTTTTCCGGATACCGTTTGGCCGAATAGTTAAAAAAAAAAATCCGTACACACTCAGTTCAGCTCAGCATTTTTTTATGCAATTACAGAGATCCGCACAGCTGAGAGCACGGTTCGTGACTTTCTGCTGATATCTCAGGTGAAAAAGTAGTTTATTTGCTGCGGCACTCAAAGAAGCCGCTGTACTCATACGTCAATTCAGCTGACATTTCAGCAAAAGAACGTAAACCGAGAATCGCACAGCCGAGATCGGTGAAAAAAAGTCGACAAAAATCGAACTATTGAAAAAAAATTGACTTTTCTTATTAGTAAGTTGAGGGTAGCGAAAAGGTAGAAGCGAGAAGAGGCAAGTGAGAAATGATAAGTGAAGAGTGAGAAGTAAGAATTGAGAAGTAAAAAGTGTGAAGTGGGAAGTGAAAAATGAGGAATGAGAAGTTAGAGGTAAGATATGAGAAGTGAGTAGTGAGAGGTGAGAAGTGTGAGAGAGATATGAGAAGTGAGAAGCAGTGTTGGTAGAATCGTGCTCAAATCTCACTCATCGAAGCATCATGTGCGAACTGACTTTTCTTGCGATTCTTTAGAGAGAACATTGCGATTGCGCATGAGTTTTTCACGCAAAATCGCATCGTTTTATGTTTTACGTATGGATTTATTGAATCTATGACAAAAAGTCGAAAGACATAAGGTCGAAAGGACAAAAGGTCGAAAGACAAAAGGTCGAAAGACAAAAGGTCGAAAAGACAAAAGGTGGAAAGGACAAAAGGTCGAAAAGACAAAACGTCGAAAGGGACAGAAGGTCGAAAGGACAAAAGGTCGAAAGGTATAAAAGGTCGAAAAGGACAAAAGATCGAAAAGTACAAAAGGTCGAAAAGGACAAAACGTCGAAAGGAACAAAATTTCGATCAAGTACAAGTTGATAACAAGTTGGGTGTTTGTGCTATGAATTTAAACTTCAAGCAGGAACAATAACACACTCATCTCATTAATCAAAGTTGAAGAATGAGCCATTTTCAAAGAAGGAGAAATTACTATGAAACAATATTATGAATGTCTAGATAGTTTTGTTAGAGATAAAGCAGATTGTTGATTTTGGAAATGAATAAAACTTGTATTGCGCGAGACAGAGTTGTCCTATACAGTTGGTAAAAAAATGCCCTTTTATTTTTCACTATTTTTAACAATTAAATAAAATGCATTTAATGAGTGCAAATAATAGATGAATATCAAGGTTTTCTGAATGTCACTTCGATCTGTCAAAATGGGGCATTGATGTATTTAATGTATGGCGTGTGCCATTTTGACAGATCGATGTGATATTTAGAAAACCCAAACATCCATCTATTAGTTGTACTCACTGAATGAATTTTAATTAATTGTTAAAAATTGTGTAATTTTGATCTTATTAATCTTTTGTTTCTTTCGAATTTTTTACCTTTCGACCTTTTGTCTTTCGACCTGTTGTCCCTTTCGACCTTTTGTCCTTTTCGACCATTTGTCCCTTCGACCTTTTGTCTTTCGACCTTTTGTCCTTTCGACCTTATGTCTTTCGACCTTTTGTCCCTAACCCGGATTTATTGTCCATTGTTTTAAGTAAAGAAAGTTATTCCGAAGACTTTAACGAAGAAGAGAACACGCAGAAATCACGCAATGATGCAAATCGCGAATCGAATCATGGACTATTCTCTGGGCCATGAGTCGGGTGGGTTTGAATCGCGCTTGATTTGATTCGTGGATGAGATTTAAGAATTTGAGTTTATACCAACACCAGTGCACTGGTGAGAAGTAGAAAGTGAGAAGTAAAATTAGACAAATTAGAAGTGGAAAGTCAGAGAGAGAAGTAAGAATAGAGAAGTGTGAAGTGCGAAATGGGAAGAACCTCCATTTTCTTTCATCCTTAATAAAAGAAACAAAATTATTTACGCGCAATCCTTTATTCTCATCCTGCACAACAGTTGCCTTCTCCGACACGTAAAGACCGTCCAAGAACTTACGGATATCCTTGTTTAGGACAGTAGTCGACTGCTGGAAGAGTGCGGGGGACAGAAAAGCGGCTTCAATGTCGTTACCCTCTAGAACCAGTTAGTCCTTTTGCTTGGCCGAGTTCACGACAGATACTTCAGGCTGCATCCGGATACGGCGGATATGCTTCTTTCCAAGGAAATTACAGATTTCTATCAGGCTGTTGTTTTTGCTGATAACACAGTTGATGAAAAAATGGGCATGTACGGCACGCATTTTGTATTGGAATCCTTAAGTCACACCTTGATCATGTTTTCGATGTGCAAGCAAACGGTCCTTACAGAAGCGATTTCCTTGTTGGCCCCAAACCACTTCTCAATCATCAGCTTCTTCCTGGACACCTTGTAGATATCCATGGCCAAGTGTCGGAAGCTCTTGGAAAGCTTTCCGAGGGGGCGGGGATGGTGACCGTCTGATTTGAGTTGATCGTTCGCATTTTGGTACAAGACGCTTGAGAATCAAACCGGAAAAGAAGGAAAGTGAGAATCAAACCGGAAAGTAGAGAGAAGTGAGAAGTAAGATGTAAGAATGAAGAAATGAAAAGTGGAAAGTAAGAAGATTAAAATCAGAATAGAGAGGTGTGAAGTGAGAAGCGAGAAATGTGAAGTGAGAAGTAAGAAGATAGAAGAGAGAAGTGCGAAGTGCAAAGTGAGAAGAGAATGGAGAGGTGAGACGAAATGAGAAGTGGAAAGAGAAACGTCAGAAGTGAGTAGTGTAGAAGATTTTGTCTCAAATGCAACAGCTTAATTGACAAACGATCAAGCAATTGCATAGAAGATAAAGAGAGGGAACTGATTACCATGGGAAAGTTCTTGAAGCGAGAAGTTTGTGGACATGTTCTAGAGAAAATAATTGATTCATGGAATTAAGATTAAACATATATGTAGAACACCCTTACTTCATTCCCTCCTATTCCAGCTACGTTCGTGTTTCTTCAAATAATCATATTTTGTAATATTATAGTAAAATTACAATTACAAAAAAAAAATTACAATTTTAATATACAGATACGTCCCATGTTGTTAAAATAATCGTATTGTATATTATAATATTGAAATTAAAAAATTAAAAAAAAAACGAAGAAAAAAATTCTTCGGATAGTTTAAAATTACAGATAATCGAACTCCGGATAATCGAGCCTCCGGTTAATCGAGTCCGCCCTGTAACTCAATAAATACAAAGATCAATAACGGTCACGTTCTTACAGTCAGTTAGGAATAAGGAAGCATCATTAGTAGGTGGTTTTTGTTATTTAGAGACCGTGTTTACCTCTGCGTCTCCACAAAAATCACAGGAAGGAACATTTGTTAATGGGTAGGTATTGTTGGGTCTGGATCAGTACTGCAAAAAATCGTGATCGTCATAAGACAGAGAGCAAAGCGCCTTTTTCTATTTCAGGCGACCAAATGAAAGAATCGTGGGTTCTTTGATCAATTTCGCCTGAAAGGCAGTCATGAGAGGATATTGTGCGTTATTTAAAAAATAAAATTTCTCAATGACTCTTATAGATGAATGCATTGAATAGTGACTAATCGATAAATTAATCATATTCCTTTAATTCACCGAGTTGAAAGTGGTAATAAACACAAAATTTAAGAAGATATTGCACACTTTCATGCCCTGTCAAGGAACAAATATTTTTTTGAAATATTTGTCGCATGCCATTCATTCTTTGCGTTTCTATAGATATTGAAAAGGTCAGATATGTAAACATCGCATGACATCTCTAATTGAAAATAAAAAAATGCAAACTGGTCTGGATTTACTCTGATAAGTGATGTGACCATCAGAGCATTTTAAACAATAATATGAGTAAGCAATCATTAATCGATTTATCGACCTAGCAGACCAAATATAACGATGGTCACGCAGTCCAATATAAAACGCGAGCAAATGCACACTGAAGGTTTTATTTTCTTATAAATTTACTCACCCGCACAAAGCAGAACCAAACATTTATATGGTAGCACGATCGTTCTGCCTTCAATATAAACAATTTACGCGAACTAATTTATATTTTTTTGTGTCTTGATTAAGGAGACTTTCAGCAATTTATTTAAGTTTCGCCCACACAAAACAGTACTACGCTAGTAACATTTTGGTTTTATTATGGTTTTATAACACTCTTGTAGAGTAAATTATGGTCTTCAAGAGCGTTATAAAACTTAAAATGTTACTTGGGATAAGCACGTAGAACCGCGCCCGTTATGAAACACGTTCAATCGCGACTCCCAATTAATTGTCTGCACTTTGATGCAGACATTATTTTTTTCACTTAACATTCTCTCGGACTAGCTGGCGTGCCCAGCACCAACACGATCGTTTCCACTCCAATTAATTTACTGCATCTCGTTGCAAAAAATAATTCTTCCCTGGTACTTCCTTCTTCCTTATTCCTTTTCCCTTCATCCTTCTTCCCTTATCCTTCTTCCTTCTTCCTTATTTTTCTACCTTCTTACTTCTATTTTCTTTTGTCTTCTTCCTTTTTTATCTTTTTTCCTTTTTTTTTACTCCTTCTTCATTTTTCTTGCTTACCTATTTCTTCTTCCTTATTTCCTCTTTCATTGCTCTTTTTTTATTCTTTTCTTTATTTGGTAGGCACTCTGTGTTACTTAACCGCTACTGTGCCGAGATCTAATGTGGTATTCTGCATCCAGAATCCACACAGAATCTAGTCAGTCGTCATCAGGCAGCTGTGCCCAATACGCCACCGCATAGGCTGCGCATCCGGCGACTGACGAGGGTTTTGGTGAAGGGGCTGTGAATCGAACCCATGACCATCCGCTTGTAATGCAACGTACACACCAGTCAAGCAGTTTGACGAACATTGACTCCACCCCCAAGAAAACGCTTCGGTTGCTGCTTTGTTTGAACGTGTGTGAAGTTGTTCGAACAACCATTTGACAGTTAGCGGCTCGGTTGGAAAAAATTAAAACGGTTTGATTTTGGTTTGAGTTGTCGGGGCGGAGTCAAGGTTCGCCGAACATGTTTGAGCATTTGTAGTGAAGTTGCATAAACCCCCATATATTTTTTGATGGTTGGTGCTCAAGTTGGCGCTTCAGTCGTTCGTGTGTGATATTGTTGGTCGAATAAATTGATTGTTCGTGTCGCTGTTGGTGAAACTTGATGAATGTTTGAATAAACGAGAGGTGGAGTCAATGTTGGTCAAACTGCTTGACCGTGTGTACGTTCCATAAGGCGAACGTGTAGCTAACTACGCTACGCTTTCATTGTGCTTCTTCCTTATTCTTTTTTTGCTTTTTCCTCCTCTCTTTACTTTTTCTTCCACATCCTTTTCTCCTTATTCCTCAATACTCACCACTAAGTATCTTGTTTCTCACTTCCCAATTGCCATTGAGAATCACAGTTCAAGGCATGTTGTAACGTGGTCGGGATATTTTGAATTTAAGTTGAAATAAAATTCAAAAGCTTTAGACGTTTTTATTTTTTTAAGCAAAATCATTTGTAAATAAATTTTGAAATTAGTTTTGATTATTGTAATTAAAGTTAATAGCTTTTGACGTTTTTATCCTTTTAAGCAAAATAATAAATAAATTGAATTAAAGTTTATTATTATTTTTGTTAATTTTTTTGTTTTTTGTATATATTTATCTTCTTTTGAATTCATTTAGCTCGGACGTTTTTTACCTTTTAAGTAAAATAATGATTGAATTCGTTAATCGATTCGAAATCTAAAGCGAGATCGAAATATAATCTTTGCCTGACTACTTGACTGTGTTGTGTAATGAAACGTTTCGTGCGGTTTGTGTTTCGGCTGAGCGAAGTGCTATGTGGTATACTACTTCAGTGAGTGCAGCAATTACTGAAAGTATAGAGCACTTTTCCAACCATTTGCTTAAATCAAGGAAGGCGCCAAATTGCTTTTGCCATTCGAAAATCGGTAAAGAATAAGCAATTGTCCTTCAAGATTTCCTGAAGAGTAGAACTCTTGAGCTCGTTCATTTTCACTCGCACTAGAGGACTTGCGTTGGACTGTCCAAGAACCACCCGTATGCTACAAACCCCTGTGATCAGGTTCCGAGAGGACGGTCCCCATACGTCGCTAATTATCGTACGTTGGACCGAACCCGAACCGAGAGTTAGTCTCTTTTTTTAGTCCTCGCCCAGTAGCTCGAGGGAACGGTATTCCGGACGCCCTCGCCCGAGCAGGAGCGACGACCTCGATATCAGAAATTGGTATGATTTAGCCTTGCATAAGAGGTAAAATACCAAAAAATAATACCAAAAAAATATATGCAGAATACTTGAGGCATACCATGCTTAGGTATTTCAATACCAAACGAATAATAATTGGTTATGCATTTGGTATTGAAATTCAATTTAATAACTGAGTTTGTTATAGCTTAAGTATTGTACATATTAGTTTTTGGTATTATTCCCTTGGTATTTTACCTCTTATCTAGGGCTAGTTCATAACAGAGTATGGTATCAATAACAGAATTAAGTATTATTGAGCCAATTTCTCCTGCTCGGGCGAGGATCGAAAATTGGAAGTTTTTCTTCCAGCCGCCACTCTCTCCGCAATTCGGCCATTTTGGGCACGAGTTCACGCCGCCATCTTGTGAAGCGGTGATCGCCCACTGGCAAGCCGCCATTAACTCGACGCTCCGGAGACAATGACGCATGGGCGTAGCCATGATTTCGATAAGGGGGAGGGGCAAATTTTTTAGGTCTTACGAATCGTAGTTCTATAGTAGTTTTATAAAAACACATGAATATTAGTGCTTGGTACTTTTTCCTTTTATATTCCAAACACTTTGAAACCAAATCCACAACCAACAGTAAAGGCCGGATCACAATAGCGCGTTGCGCGTCAGCGTTTTGTACTAAAACGCAACGCCAATAAACGTGACGCATTCACGCCCGGATTCTTTAGGAATGCCTCCAGCAACTTCTTCGGCAATGTCTTCAGGAATTCCACCATCAATTTCGCCGGGAATTGATCCGAAAATTCCACCATTATTTACTCCAAGAAATCCTCCACGAATTCCTTTATAAGTTCTGCAGGGAATTCTTCAGATAATTCTTTCGTGCTGTTTCTCATAAAAATTTCTGAAAATTGAACCACGGAATTCTCAAGAATGCTCCGTGAAAATTCCGCAGAATTGCCGGTAAACATTCCTGAGAACTTCGGTAAAAGTCTTTGAATTTCTTGTGTGAATTCCATAAAATTTTCCGTTAAAAGTTACGAATATTTTTTTGTGAAAATTTCAAAGAGTTTCTCCAGGAATTCACCGAAAATTTATACAGAAAAAACATACAGAAACTGAAATCAACATTGGAATTTTCGGAGGAATTTCTAGATTAATTCCCATAGAAAACTTGAAAGAACTCTGGTAGAAACCTCAAGATTTCTCCAGCAGTTGCTCTGGGAGTCCCTCCGGAAATTCTTCCAGGAGTTCCACCGACAGTTCCTTCAATAATTCCTTCATTCCTCCGGGAGATCCTCCCCGCAGTTCCTACGGGGGTTCCTCTGAAAATTCTTCCGGGAATTTCTCCAGAATTTCCTCCGGGAATTCATTCAGGCTTTCTTTCTGGAATTCATTTAGGCTTCTTCAGGAATTTATATAGAAATTCCTCCAGAAGCTCCTCCGAGAATTTCTCTGGGAGCTCCTCAAGGAATTCTCCGGGAGGTCCTCTGATGATGATGATGGTCCAGCTACATACCCCTACAAAGGTTTCAGCTAGACGAGATTTGTCTATAAGATGAATTCTCTAAGATTTTTTCCGAGAATTCTTCTGGTAGTTTCAATTCATCCGGGAGTTTTTTTCCGGAAATTTCTCTGGGAGTTCCACCAGTAGCTCTTCAGGCTTTTCATTCAGGAAATCATTTAGGCTTTCTTCGGAAATTTAGCTAGAAATTCCTCTCGAAATTCTTCCGATAGTTTCTCTGGGAGTTCCTCCGGGAGGCCCTCTAGGAGTTCTTCCGGGAGATTCACCAGCAATTTCTATGAGTATTTCTCCGGGAGTTTCACCGGCAGCTCCTCCAGGTGTTCCTCTGAGAAGGAACTCCCGGAGTAATTTCCGGAGGAACTCCCAGAGAAATTTCTGGAGGAATTCCCGAAGAAATTATCAGAGGAATTTTCGGAGGAACTGCCGGTGGAACTTCTGGATGAATTTCTTGAAGAACTACAGGAAGAATTTCCGGAGGAAATCCTGGAGGAACTCTCGTAAGAACTCCTGGATGAACTTCCAAATGAACTTCCGTAAGAAATTCTTAAAGGGCCTCTCGGACGAGCTCCCAGAGAAATTCTCCGAGGCACTTCTGGAGGAGTTTGTAGATGAAGCCTAAATGAATTCCTGAAATAAAGCCTGAATGAATTCCTGAAAGAACTGCTGGTGGAACTCCCAGAGGAATTTTCAGAGGAACAGCCGGTGGAATACCCGGAGTTGAATTTCTAGAGGAACTTACTAAATCCTATTTCTCTTGAAATTCCTGCCAAATATCCTCCAGGAATTCCCGGTGAAGTTCCTGGAGGGATTAACAGAGGAACTCTTGGAAAAACTCCTGGATGAGTTCCCGGAGGAACTCCCACAAGCACTTCCGGAGAAATTTCCACAAGTAAGTCCTGAAATAATTCTTGGAGAAGTTCATGAAGGAATTTCTGGAAAAATATCTGAAGGAATTCCCGGAAAAATCTTATTCTTTTTCTTCTTCTTCTTCTTATTGGCATTACATCCCCATACTGGGACAGAGCCGCCTCGCAGCTTAGTGTTCAATAAGCACTTCCACAGGTATTAACTGCGAGGTTTCTAAGCCAGGTTACTATTTTTGCATTCGTATATCATGAGCCTAACACGATGATACTTTTATGCCCAGGGAAGTTAAGACAATTTTCAATCCGAAAATTTGCCTAGACCGGCACCGGGAATCAAACCCAGCCACCCTCAACATGGTCTTGCGCGTCTTACCGCACGGCTAAAAAGGAAAGAGAAACTCCCAGATGAAAACCTGAAAGTATTCCCATATGAATTGCTGTTCTTTGTTTGTTCTGAAGAAATTCTGGTTCTTCTTGGAAGATATCCTGGAGGAAATCTCAAATTAATTTCCGAATGAAATTCTGAAGTAGATTCTAGAGTAAGTCCGGAAAGAATTCTAGGAAAATTCACGGAAAAGTTCCTGGAGAAATTCCTGAAGGAATTCCTGGAAGGATTTCCGGGGAAATACTTGGACGAATTCTTGGAGAGATTTCTAAAGAATTTTTCTAGAGGAATTCTTGAAGGATATTCTGAAGTAATTGCGGAAAGAATTCCAGAATGAAATCCTAGAGGATTTCGCTATTGAATTTATGGAAGTATTCCCGGAAAAAATTCCTTCAGGAATTTCTCCGGGAGTTTTTCCACGTAATTGTCCTAGACTTTTTTTCCGGACTCGGAATTTACTTGGAATTCTTGAGCCCGAAATGTTTCGAGTTGTTTTGAACTTTCATATATTATGGATCCTGAATACCCGTATAAGTTTTTTGAGAATCTTTTGAATTTCCTTTCTGACCCAGCCCCACCTCCGTTCCCAATTTCAGTTAGGACTTTTTGTTTTCTGCCAAATCAAGATTTCGTTCACTTTCCGACCACTATGTGACGGTACTTTGCTTTATGAGAGCCTAGAACCGATCGTGCTTTTTACAGCCCACCACACCGCGCACAAACCGGCGGCATCAAGCGTGTGCGCTTGATATTAATGTTCACACACTCGCGTACGGTTCACAGGTGCTGCTGTTGTGCTCGTTATGCTTAGAATTCCATTCCCTCGGCGGCTCGGTTGGGTACGCAAGCGCGAAAAGGGTTCGTCCAGTGCCAGTGCTTTTAGCATTTTGAACTGACATTTGACCTTTCGGCTACCTACCTACATGGATGCCGGTCGGTGGTCAGCTCACAGCTGAGATGAGATCGTCATTGCAGGCCATCCACTACACGCCTCCTAATGGTGGCACCGATCAGTTCGCAGCAATTGTTGGTCAAGGTTGACGTTCTGATTCTATCGGTGCTAATAAAGTAATTTGCAGCTCAGTTCAGGTGATCGGATTCTTATTCTATGTGCAGACTATGGGCTTGAACTTATTATTCGGCTATCTGGATGTCATATTTGTGGTGAGCAATTAGGTAAGATGGGGGTAAAATGCGCTGAAGGTGGGATGGTGGTTAATAACTGTGGCCATGCTTAGATCTATGTTCGTTTAAATATGATGTTTTGAGCTCTCAGATTATTGTATGGGAACATATCTAAATCTAAATCATACGCATGATCTTTAGGGACCTAAATGGTCAATTACGCTTGGTTCGAAACTAATAGCAACCCATGGTGTCCATATAGGCCCTTAGAGGCCATGCGCATAATTTACGATCTAAATATGTTCAAACCGAATGTTCAAAGTTCTTCAAATTATTCTAAAATTCAAACCAATTGATCTACCAAGTCAACTGGGCGCAATACAAAGCCGCTTTGTGTTGAGCCCAGTTGACTTGGTAGATTAATTGGTATGAAGTCCAGAATTATTTGGAGAACTTGAAACATCCGGTTTAGACATATCTTAATCATACATCACGCACATGGCCTCTAAGGGCCTGTATGGACACCATGGGTTGCTATTGGTTTTTTATTGAGGCCAATTGACCTGGTAGATCAATTCGCCTGAACTTTAGAATGATTTGGAGTACTTCGAACATCCGGTTTGGACATGTTTAGATCGTAAATTATGCGCAAGGCCATGGGTTGCTATTTATTGGTTTCGTACCAAGCGTAATTGACCTCGTAGACCAAGGCTCTAAAATCCAGAATGGTTTGAAGAACCTAAAACATCTGTAAAAACATACTAAATTAATGATTTTGTGTGTGTTACTTCTACGTGAAGTTAAACGATTTACAATGATATGGAAATGCTAATATCATCTTCCAAACTTAGACGTACATGTTCATGATAGAATTAGAGGTGAAAGTATAGAAATTGATAGTTCCGTTAGGATGCGGCAGGCATGACGAATGTTATTTATAGAAGTCGATTTGAGGGCAATATTTGTGATGGCACATATCAGACGACCTTCCTTCTGCCAAGCTCCCGTATGAAGGGGGAGGGAAGAATATCAGTGTGGAAGCTGATATATCTCCACTGGCAAAAGAAAGGTGGTTTGATTTGCCCATATGCCATCGCGTGCGGAAGGATTTTCTATCGACGAGTACTTTCTCCAAATTTCTAATGTGACATCAGCATCTAGTCGAATAGGATTTTTGTTGCACAGTTCTGTTTTCTCATTGCGTCCGTCTCGTCGCAACCAACTTGGCTGCCTCGGAGAGAAGAAAGCAGAGAAAGGCACTACTGCTGTACCGTCGACCAATAACAGCTGAATTGATGGATGCCCCCACCAAGCGTAGTACACTAAATTAATGATTTTGTATGTGTGTGTTACTTTTACGTGAAGTTAAACGATTTACAATGATATGGAAATGCTAATATCATCTTCCAAACAAAGACGTACATGTTCATGATAGAATTAGAGGCGAAAGTATAGAATTGATAGTTCCATTAGGATACGGCAGGCATGAAGAATGTTTTTTATAGAAGTCGATTTGAAAGTGAGCGGAGGGCAATATTTGTGATGGCACATATCACACGACCTTTGCCAGTGGAGATGTATCAGCTTCCACGCTGATATTCTTCCCTCCCCCTTCATACGGGAGTTTGGCAGAAGGAAGGGCGTTTTGCCCAAAGTCTGTCCCCTACAAGATTTTTAGTTTTCTGTTGAAAAAAAAAAGCTTTTTGCATATGAATTAATATCAATTTGAATAATATTCATTTGTGCCATAATGATCTAAATAATTGGAGGCATTTAGTCATTTAGGCTTTTACCAACAATGACAATATATTTTGTTACATTTTACTTATGCGACACTGAATGCAATTTAAGAAAACTTTAAACCCTCATTGGATAGCTCCTTAATGCTGCTGCGTGAATTTCTTTAATTTTCTATTTCAATAATCGACATCCGCCTCTAACTTTTGAAGGAGGTCACCCCTCGCCAACGATACTTCCATTTCAGAAGCGAGGGTAAAAATGACTGAGCGCTAAATAAACCTGACCGTTGCGCTAAACTAAACGTAATTAAAAAGTCAATTAAATTGCACGAGATACTGCAAATGGGTAAAGTGTAACGCGTATCTGTTAATTCTGCTTCCTTCCTCCTCGTTCTCCACGGTGCGGTGCTTCACCCCCATCGGGGTAACTTCCCATGGAATCGATTTGCAAAAAACACAGCAAACCAACACAGGAAAGACCGATGCACATTCCAATCGGGATGAGATTATGACTCCTGACTGGCCGCCTGTTGGCCTGCTGCCAGCCTGCCGGTGCACAGACGATCATCACTGTCGATGACGATGATGATGGTGATCGTGAAGTAAATAAATTACGCGCTTCGGCAAGATTGAGAGCATCACCACCAGAAAGCATTCGGGGCGAAGGAAGGGGGCATTGCAAAGCGCAGGATGCGGCGCAGATACAGTGGACCGATAGAATTTTATGAACTGACCACAACAACGTGCCGCAGAGAGGGGCACCGAGCCAAGAGTCAGTGAACATTGAACGCCCAATGCAGCGGCCACCACGGGAAGGCGTTACGGTGGGATCTTTGCGGAGAAATGGGATCGCATTGGACGCTGCTGGGCTCGGTAAAGCTTGCCCATCTCCCATAGATCTGTAATAGGCCAGGTTGGATTAATTTAATACCACCCACCTCGAGTGTGCCAGCGAGTGGATGCGGATGCAGCTTATGAGAAAGGTATTCGGCATCATGATGGCCAATATTTGTACAAGATGTATCGACAACAGCGAACTAGTTAGCAGATGGTAAAATCTACGTTGGTCAAGATTAAATGGAACAAGTAGGGGAAAATGACCTTCCATAGTAGAGTTGAACTTCAATCAGGGTTATATCTGCGTCTTATACATCAAATGTGCACAATTATTGTTATTTGTTTTAATTATTAACTAAATACCGCAAAATAAGGACGCAGTTGCTAAGGGGCTCCATACACGCTGCGACATGTACAACTTTGACTCCGCCCCCAGGAAATTTGGCTCGGTTGGAGTAAAGTCGGACCGTCTGTGGGTGAGTTGTACGACTGTTGGACAGTACAACTTGCCCACAGACGGTCCGACTTTACTCCGACCGAGCCAAATTTCCTGGGGGTGGAGTCAAAGTTGTACAATATGTCGGAACGTGTGTGGGCCCTCTAAGTTTTGTGTTATTTTCCGGTGCTCAATCCTTTACAGTTGCAGTGTCATTTGATTATATTACCATTTATCATATCATTTTCATTAAGGTCTGATCAGTGTTAGTAAAATCATTCACAAATCTCAATCATTGAGTTTTTCAAGCTAAAACGGATCGTTTCACTTATTTGCCAAAAACATATTTTTCAACAAAATATGTTTAAAATCAGTTTGATGTGAATTTATTGTATAACACACAAGAGTCTGCATTGTACTATATGCGACGAACGTCAATTCACGGAGAACAAATGAAAACGTACGATGATTCAACTCAGCCATTACTTTTAAAGTGATGTGTCATCTATTTTGAATTTATACTTGCAGACCCGACGAACTTCGTTTAGACCAAGAATTGATTTGTTCTTTGATAGTTCTCAAGTTATGCAGAAATTTCGGTTCCATTTGTATGGGAGCCCCCTTTTCAATGGAGGGAGGTGTCTCTAACCATCTTAAGAACCTTCCCCGTTTTCGAGTCTATAAGGGTCAGACAGTCAGAAATTCATTTTTTTTAGAAGAAGAAGATATTGTGCATTTAGACCAAAATTGTTTGTATGACGCTGATGAACTGGCAGCAAGGTCCACTTCCGACGAGATTCACACGAAAAAAAAATGTCACAAGATCGAGCTTATTTTGTCGCTGACAACGTCGCTGGCACCAAATTGAAGTTCGGAAGA
This sequence comes from Armigeres subalbatus, assembly GCF_024139115.2. Classification (NCBI taxonomy): domain Eukaryota; kingdom Metazoa; phylum Arthropoda; class Insecta; order Diptera; family Culicidae; genus Armigeres; species Armigeres subalbatus. The sequence goes on from NW_026942338.1 coordinate 86,985, forward strand.
CGATTTCCACACTTCCGACAATGTATTGGTGGCAAACTTAAATTTTGTTTTGACGTTCATGATATCGGGAGCAAATTCGGAAGTAAAGTGTCTGAAATCGGAATTCAATTTAGTGCTGGCGACACAATAGATTTTTTACAAAGGCCGAAGTGACCTGTCCATGGCAACACATTGCCAACCGCGCAGTCTACAGAGGGTCCGCAAGTCATCTTCCATCTGATCCGATTGATCCACCTCGCCTGCTGCGCACTTCGCCTTCGTCCGTCGAATCGTTGTCGAGAACTATTTTCACCGGGTTACTGTCCGATATTCTGGCTACGTGCCCGATTTTCACGGTGTGAACGATGGATGGTTCTCCCAGAAGCTCATTCGTCCCCTTCACGTACCGTCCGCCATCTGTCGAGCATTGTCTAGGTCTCGTGTCCGTAAAGGACTACCGGTCTGATGAGCGTTACGGTTGATGAGCGTACGGTTTCCAGCCACTATGCGTCTCCGAGTTTCTCTGCTGGTATCATTTTCGGCATTCACCAGTGAGCCCAAATACACAAATTCTTCTACCACCTCATCACGGTGTGAAAAATGGATTATTATCGAAGTTTCATGTACCTCTGATTTTTTTTCACAAATTTTTGAAAAAAGTGATTTTTATTGTTTTCTTCTCTAATATACCGTACAAAAAGTCAATTGATAACCCAACAAAGGATCAATCATTGTAATTAATCCTCAAAATTGAAAATGTACACATTTGTAGACTTTTTTGAGTAGAAAACCTATCTTGAAATAGATCTAAATATTTGAAAAATATCAATTTCTGTAATTCAAGCCTTCCTAAACTATGTTTTTATTATTTTGTTTTTGCGTTATTTTCATTTTTTTAGCAATTATCATCTTTTTCCACCCCAAATATGGTTCTCTATTGAATGTTGTATTCACATTTCCTTCTTCCGACATTCGCACTATGAGACCAGCCCATTGTCAGTCTGCCATATTTTAAAGGGTTCATATTTTACTCTAGATACAGTGTCTCATCATCAGTGTCTCATACCATGTACAATAACCTTACCGAATATTGTTCGCAGCACATTTTGCATGAAAACCCCAAAACCTTACTGGCCTGCTTCTTATAATTACCACGCTTCATGTCCGAAATAGGCTATTGCATGGAGTTATACACAGCAAATTTCATTTCCGGTAGCATGTTACGGGAGCTATATTGTTGCTACAAGCACAACTGTCTCACATTTGACTGATTCCATATTTGTGTGTATTACTGCTCATAAAAGTATGAATGACCCACTTTTATGAGCAGTAATATGGTAAGCTGTAAAAAACCGTTTTTGCACCCAAGTAATAATTATGATTTTATAATGTTTAGCGATTTACTCTTCAGGTGTGCTATGAAACCATTATACATAAGTACAACGATGTAACTAGGGATCATTATCCCGTTTCACAAGCATTCCAATGTGAACTATTTCTTCAACGCCTTCAATCATCTCCTGTACATCCTCTTATTTCTATTTCTATCAGTAACAATGTACTTCATACTGGTAGTGTGAAAGGATATGTGCTTTCTCACCATCTCAATCTTCAGTTAGACAAAAGTCTCCACCACTACTCTGCGATTGTTTCCTGAGGAGCTTAATTTCATCTGCAAAACCTAGGAGCATATGCATAAGCTCTGCCAAGATGAAGTACATAATAACATGCAGAGACAGAGATAAGCTTAGTGTTGTTTGTGCTAAGAAAGTAAAGGGGATATGTTTGAAGATGTATAAACAAAATTTACCTTTGAAATGCTGACAAACACTAACAATGCTGTAAACACTGGCAATGACTTCCTATGAAGATTGTCTGCTTTAGATAGGGTTACCTCTGGCGTACATAACCAGTTTTAGGTCTAAGTTAGGTCTCGTACAATACCGGTGAAGAAAAAGAACTCAGATGGAAACGAAATTCGTTTTTTATAATCCCTCAATTTTTCAAGTGAACAATTACGGACATGAAACGTTAAAAGCAGCCTAGGATACTTTCAGATTTTTCTAGCGTACAATACTCGGTGAGAGGCCAAAAAATACATGCGACTCATACGCATGAATTACAAGCAAAATTCATCATCAAAGGAGAAAACATTCTGAATTTCATAAAATATGGCACACTTCAGTGGGCAGGTCATCTAGTAAAACAGTAAAAATGTTAGAAGATAGAAATACAAAAACAATATTCATCAGAGAAAGATAAAGATACAAAAGATAGATTATTGTTTCAGCAAAGATTTCAAAACATAAAAAATAATACAAAAAATACTTTAGGAACGCTTGAACTTTAAAAACATTTTTCAAAATTTTATTCTCGTGTCAAGATACGATATCTATATAGACAAAAAGGCTAAAAATGGGTTTATAATCAATCTTGAGGGGTAAATTACAATTATTGATCCATTGTTGGGTTATCAATTGACTTTTTGTACGGTATATTAGAGAAAAAAACAATAAAAATCACTTTTTTAGAAAAAATCGCCGATGAAATATTTTAAAACACCCCGTACCTCATTTCTAATGACCTTGCCTAACTTTCTGTGAAAAAAAATCAGAGGTACATGAAACTTCGATAATAATCCATTTTTTTACACCGTGCCTCACCACCGATGCAAACTCGCGGTGGGTGGCTCACATTGTCTTCTCTTGAACCTCTTCCTATCATGTACTTCGTCTTCGTTGATGTCTAGTCCGATCTGATGTAGGCTTCCTCAATCTTCTCAAAGTTATGTGTCATAATCCCAAGTAACATTTTAAGATTTATGATTTACTACAAGAGTATTTGAATCCTACAACAATAAAACCATAATCAAGGCATTTTATTCTTTATCGCTAACACCAAAACCTCTTGGAGAGTAGTATCTGCCTAGTTGGCCCACTCTTGAAATGGTTTTGAAGGGTAAATGCAAGACGGGTTTCAAGATCAGAATATGACAAAGCATGAATACGAATTCGGCACCAAAAACCTTTCGTAGTCTATTTGTAAACCATTATAAAAGACAGTTGGCCTCATTTGAAACCTTTTCTAAGCCACTTAATCTTGATGCCTGCGGAAATCTCTAGATCTAGCTTTATGCAAACATTCACATGAAATAATAAAATACGTTCAGTCTCAACAAAATAAATTAAAGTTTATTGTACATGAACCCTTAAAATGCCATAATCAAACATTGAAATGAAATATTTATAATCATCGAGAAAAATAATCAAAGCAGATGTGATGTATGATGCTTCAATTTTTGGTGCCAAATGAGATTTATTGTGTCATATAGTGCGAAACTCCAATATAACTGATGCGCTCTCAGTAAACCTCGTTTTAAATATTATTTTTCGAAAAACAAATTGTTGTTAAATTTGCACTTATCTGTTAATTGCACATTGTTTAATTGTTTTATTATTTGCAGTTGATTTGTTTATAAAATTTCATAAAAAATCTTAAGTGTAATGCAGTACTAATAGATTTTTCGCTTCAAATTCTCTCCTAATGTGTAGTGAAAAAAAATATGGCGATGGCTTGCGAGATGATTTCTCGCCATCCATTTATTCACATTGCTTTGCTTCGATGAAATTAACAATAAAATCATAATGTTTAGATATGGCATGTATGAAGGCTCGAATGACTGTTGTAAATGCTGAATGGTCATTTTTCGACATATATGGTGACCATAACTAGAGTGAATTTGACAGTTCATGTTTACCAAACGAAAGGAAAACACAGGGCATCGATAAAAATTGGATAGAGTTCAAATTGATCATTTAATACACGTAAGTAAAACATGAAGTACTCAACTAGTGGTGTCGGCGCTTTATCAGTTGGACACACAAAACAACATTTCCGTACCACTGTTGGAAAAGTGAAAAAGTGAAACATTTATAGCTACTGGAGCGGGTCTGCATACCGTGTTTTTCTTCTATCTATCTTCTCAAGCTCAAGCTATCTTGTATTCTTTAAAGTTTGTCACCTCGCGATTTCGGAAATGAATATTTCGATATCAAGTTGATTTATAAAGCTGAAAATTGGTCAGGATGTATATTATGAGTAAGCAAGCAGCGTGGTGATGTTTCAGAGCTATATCTTTTACAATAATGAAGGATTCAGCTCTTACTACTCGTCTTCACTTTCCCACTTTTTTGGTTCTGATTTTTTTCCGAGCTGCAGAGTTTGTATTTTATAGGACTCTTTATGTAGCAAGCACAAATGCCAATTGATCTAATTTAAAGCCGAAAGTAACTTTTATAGTAACAAAACGACTTTAAGAAGTATTTTATTATGACAAATAAAATAAACATCAAGGCGTTTTAATGATATTTTCAAGACAGGTTTAATCAAGGCATGGACTGCCCTAATAAGTTCATATTAAAAACTTCATAGTATTCGGAATTTATAACCTGCCACAAATGGTTTTGGCAACAGCTTGAAGATAAATCACAATTCAGGCGTGGTAAATGCTTTATCAAAACTAAAGAGCAAGCCTATTGCCATAATAAAACCATAATAAATACCATCGAATGCCAAAGAGCTGTATGAATGTTACTTGGGAAGTATCTATATCGTCGGCGAAGAAAAAAGGCTGGACGGACTTATTGAAAATCGCACCACTCGTGTTTATCCCTGCCTTTCGTATTACCCCTTCCAAAGCGATGTTGAATAACAGACATGAAATAGGGTATCTGTTCCTATATCAATAACAATAAGCCAATGCGCATATGAAATGCATTTATTTCTCACCCAATAATCAAGAAACATAAGAATAATTATGCTCGGCTCACGTCATTTTTAATTGATAACAATTTGGTAACTTCAAAAATGAAATTGTTATCACAATTTAGAAGTATTTAGCTAAAAAACATTATCACTGCCATGCACCTATTTCAATAACATTCAAAAAAAAGTTAATCCTATGCCTGTACCTATATCAATAATACTGTTTCCAACATAAAATACGCACACTATTACTTGTGTGTATACGTAACGATATGATTGCAGTGATGCCGAGTTCTTCAATGTTTTGTATTTGAGTTGAAATATAATTACAAAATTCCAGTTTTCGTTGTAGTTTTCCAACTTATCAGTTTAATTTTATGTTTGTCATAGCTTATCTCTTCGATATGCCTTGTTTTACAAACATAAGAGTTGAATTTCACAGTAAAAGTTCATTTAAGCATTTTTAAAATAAAAATCTAGATCGGCAACCCTTGCCGATGCTGCAAGCCATGTAAATAGTTTGGAATACGGACAAGAATAATTTAGACGTTGTTCGAAATAAACCTATATCAAACTATAGGAAATCGCGTTAGTTTTTCAAGTATGATTATATTTATAGTGAAATTGTGATGTGCTCTATGTGTTGTAAAGTGTATTTTGAAAGGATTCATTCATTTTAGCTTGAAATTGAGTGGAAAACAACGGCGTGAAATGAGATGAATCTGCTAGTAGCAATCGAGCAGTGCATCAAATCAACAGCTCAGAGGTAGGAAAATGAAAATGAATGTGTTTTATAATTTTGTTTTTAATAATTTGAGTCTTGTGAACTAAAACATTACTCAAATGGAATTTTAAATAATATTCCAAACATTGGAGAAGGTGGTCTATTCATTATTGTGTACATACGATGTGAGAAATTATTATCAAATTGATTTTTTATTTGGTTTATCGACGGTTGAGATTAATATACGGGCTGTTATTAATATGGGAACAGATACCCTACCATCATCTTGCCGTAACCCTCTGGGCATTTCAAAGGGACACGAGAATGCCCCTGAAAACCGAACTACGCACATCATCCGATCCATCGTCGCTTTGATCAACCGTGTCAGTTTATCCGATCGATCGTGTTGTAGAAGATTAGGGGAAGGTGGGTCGACTTGATCCCCGGGGAGACTTGATCACCCCCTGTTTTATCGAGAACTAAAGTAGTTTTGTTCTAGCGTATTTTTTAGTATAGATCCTCTAGACAAATGACCTTTATGTAGTGAGTTATTTTTTGGATTGACAACCTTATTTATTCTGCAGGGCGTTTTGTATGTTTTGACCTTCCCAAAGATTTTTTTATTGGCCACGCAAAATTTGAACTACTTTTCATATCAATGACCAAAGTCTTTCGTTTTTTTTACAGCAACAAGCCTTAAATATGCTTATTGATCTGTACTGATGAAAATGTCAACATTCCATCAAAGTTTTTTGGATTTGAAGTTATTGCCTCAATATGGGGACACTTGATCCCCCGTTAGTCACCCATACAAAAATTTGGCGACAAAATTCAAAAAAAAATAAAAACCGTTCTTAGGCTTCTAATTTTTTGTAGATTTGACGGGTGTGATGCAGGTTTGGCAGGAAAAAATATTTATTGCGTAGATCTCATAGAAAGTGGATCAAGTCTCCCCAAATTTTAAAATTGCATGTCCTGTCGACTTCAATAACAAAAATCGTTCATGTATACGCATAGCAATTCGATAATTCTGCGTATTTTGAACAGAAAATATTTGAAAAATCTGAGGGCACCTTTCTAATTTTATCAAAGCAAGTTCTTGGAGAGGGATCAATTTCCCCCAAATATTTCAAAGTCGATTTTTGACAGCACTCCAAAAAATCGATTGTGTATCAATAACAATAATAATTTAAGGACTGTCATACATCAGTAAAGTTAAATACTATATTTCTTAGAGAGTCTGTGTGGAAATAGCGTATGTTTATTCATTTTTTGTTGTGTTATATCGGAAATCAGAAAAGGGGATCAAGTCTACCCAGTCTCCCCTATTAAACGAAACCAATTAATCTTGCGTTGGATTGATTTGAAACACAGTTTTCGTCTTCTTGTTTTCAAAATACAACTTCGTAATACATATATTGTCGCTTACTTAGGGGCTTAGAGGCTTCACACGAATTACTTTCTCAACTAACCAACGATTCCTTTCCCGTAGCGCTCACGAAAATGCAGAGCAATCCTTGGTCTCTTATAACAATGAGTGTTAAACTAATTTTCGTCTCTTCTAATCCTAAATTTACTATAAGCACGTGACCAGTATCATTATTGGTCATGAATTGGAAACACCGAAGCAAGTATACAATAAGAATAACTTTTTTGTATCCCAAGAATATTATTTAATTGATGAGCTGTGCATATTTGCTGTTTCTCGGCCAATCAGGATTTTTTTTTTTTTTTTTTTTTTTTTTTTTTTCTTGAGCAAGGGTAAACGGAAATCTGCAACCAGACACCTGAGGAGGTACTCATGTAGTGTGGGGATGGGTATGTCATGTAACTCTTACCCGACCCACTAAAACCAAAACCCTTTCGCCAGTCCAGTCCCGCAATTAAGCAATACATCAGGGGGGGACTATTGAGAACGCTCACGCCTATGCTAACGCACTTGACGTCAATACACACAACATCGACTTCAAGGGTGGCTACCTCACCACCCGTCGATCGCAAGCTATGATAGTAACCTAACGGTCCGTATCATAATCTCACGTTGGAGACGAGCACCCCGACAACAACCACCGCGCGTGAACCGCAATGACCTCTATATCTACATACTGAGGTCCCCGCAGCCCACCCGCGACATGTTGGTTGTCGGGGTGAGCAAGGTGTTCACTGCATCACAGGTGCCCTTACTGCACTCGTTGGTTTTGTTCAAGACGCCACCACCGCTGCAGTTTCGACATGATCTGTTGAGATGCTGTGTTCACCGCATTCCATATAGCTTCTTCCCGGCACATCCTCTCGACGAGGTTGTCCGGGGTTGTATCCATACCACAAATAAGCAGCATGGTATTGCGTTCTACCTCGAATCGCGGGCATGCGAACATCACATGCTCTGCCGATTCTACCTCACCTACACATTCAGGACACTCCGCAGAATCTGCGAAGCCAAACCTGTGTAGGAATTTCTTAAAGCAGCCATGTTCAGACAACACCTGTGTTAGGTGGAAGTTGACTTGACCATGCTTCCTTTCAACCCAGTTGGACACATCTGGAATCAGTCTGTGGGTCCAACGACCTTTGACTGCGGTGTCCCATGCTCTTTGCCATTTGAGCAACGAAGCTGCTCTCTTGACACGTCGCACTTGCACCGAGTCCCTTTCGTTGTAGCACTCCACATCCTCCTCTAGGAGTGTGTCTATCGGCATCATTCCAGCTATAACGCACACCGCCTCATATGATATGGTGCGATATGCGCTCGCGACACGTAAGCACATCAGCCGGTGTACTCTGATCAATTTCTTTACATTGTACTCGGCTTTTAGTGCTACGGCCCATGCCGGCACGCCATAACGGATGATAGACAATGCTACGCCAGCTATCAGCCTACGCACTTGACTATGCACCGCCGATCTGTTGGACATCATTCGTGATAAAGATTTTATCGCCAATGAAGCCCGCTGACATGCATAATCGACGTGGCTCGTAAAATTGAGCTTATCATCGATCATCACGCCCAGATGCTTGAGAGACCTCACGGAGTTAACTGTGCAGGTCCCTACTCTTATCCTCGCCTGTTGCAGCCCATGACGGTTATGCACTACCACAACTTCTGTCTTGTGATGTGCAAGGGACAACCGCCTCGAGTTGAGCCATTCCTCCACTCTGCCAATCGCGTATGAAGCCTTCAGTTCGACTTCGACGAGAGTGTCACCTGCTACTTCTAGCATTACGTCATCCGCGAAGCCTTCTATCTTCACTCCGGCCGGAAGACTTAGGCGTAATACTCCATCGTACATAATATTCCACAGAACCGGTCCGAGGATCGATCCCTGTGGAACACCCGCGGACACTACGATCGACTTTTGACCGGCATCAGTGTTGTATAACAGCACCCTATTCTGAAAATAGCTTTTCAGTATCCTGCACAGGTAATCCGGAACTCTCAATCGGTGCAGGGAGTCAGCAATTGCTGCCCAGCTAGCATTGTTGAACGCGTTTTTACATCGAGTGTAATCAACGCGCAGTACCTAATACCTCTTCTGTTTAGACCTCTCGCTATCTTGGCCGTATCCGTTACCGCTCGAATTGCTTCGATGGTAGAACGGCCCTTACGGAAGCCATACTGGTTGCTAGATAAGCCACCAGCACACTCTGTATAGGCCGACAATCTATTCAGAATGACCCTCTCTAGCAGCTTTCCAGCTGTGTCGAGTAGGCAAATTGGTCTGTATGCCGAAGGATCCCCGGCTGTTTGCCAGGCTTCGGTAATAGCACCAATTTCTGCCGTTTCCATCGATCTGGGAAGTTTCCTTCGTCCATGCATCTCTGGAGGCAGCTCCTGAACATATCTGGATTGGCAAGAATGGCGTGTTTAAGGGCCAGGTTTGGAATACCATCCGGGCCTGGCGCCTTATTGAGCTTAAGTTTTCTTGCGGCTACGATAAGCTCCTCGTTAGTCACTAGCGGTACCACGTCGACTGACTCGTACGGTGTAGCGGGCCAGTCCGATGGTTCATGTGTCGGAAACAGTCCCTCTACTATACTGGCTAACAGCTCTGGGGATCTTTCAGGAGGTGTGCTCTTGGTCCTAGACATCACTATCCTGTATGCATCGCCCCACGGGGTGTCATTCGCCATCCTGCACAGCTGTTCGAAGCAGGCTCGCTTGCTACATTTAATCTCGTAGTTCAGGGCTCTGCTCGCTGTCCGGAATACCCTTCGTCTATCGAGTCGCTCAGCGTCTGTTCTAGCACGTCGCAACCTTCTTTTAGCTTTAAGACAGGTTCTACGAAGATCTGCAATCGTGTCAGACCACCAGTACACTGGTTGTCGATTTCCTGGGGCTGGGTCTTCCTTGGCATCGCCACGTCGCAAGCACGTGTAAGTACTTCCGTCAGGTCGTTACCGCTTAGTCCTGTAGTCCTACTCTCCCAGCGCAGTGCCTCCACCAACAGCTCTTGATTGAACTGTGACGTGCGCCATCCGGGATCCGTTGCACCACCTCTTCTCGTCGTAGTTCTCCGGGTATACTCGACCATAAAACGTACTTCCTGATGGTCGCTAGAAGTATGACCCTCGTGGACCATCCATCTCGGTTCTTCAGTCCATCCTGCGCTGCAGAAGGTGACATCGATACATGAATCACCGCTCGGTCCTCTGAACGTTGGCACTTGACCTTCGTTCAGCAGAACTACGTTCAATACCGCTAGTGACTCTAACAGGATATGACCTCTAGCGTTAGTAAACCGGGAACCCCAGTCCACTGCCCACGCATTGAAGTCACCTGCTATAACTACTGGTTTAAGGCCAGTTAGCTTCGCCGCAAGAGTATCAACTACCCTAGTGTACTGCTCTATACTCCATCTAGGAGGACAGTAGCAGCTACAAAAGTAAACACCGTTTACCTTTGCTATGACGAAACCCTCATCGTTAGGCGAAGATATTATCTTCTGGATGGGGTAGCGCCCACAAGTCCAGATTCCCACCATACCGGACTTGTCCGCAATCCAGCTGCCGTTTCCAGCAGGGATGCGGTATGGGTCGGACAGCAAGGCAACATCAGCTTTACACTCGATAACCGACTGTTGTAGCAGCAGCTGGGCCGCCTCGCAGTGGTTCAAGTTTAGCTGTGTTACTTGCATGTCTGGACCCTTCTAGAGGCCGGACAGGCCTGCGCACCGGTGAGATGCCTGTTGTCTGCCCCCGTAGGACAGATCAGGCATCTCGGTGCAGCCTGGCAGGTGCGAGCCTGGTGGTTTTCGGCTCCGCACCTACGGCACAGCTTACTACGGTCAGGTCCCTTACCCATGATTAGCAACGACGATGTGTACAGTTAATCAAGCTAATAAGCTCTTCTTTGACTATTTGCACAATATGTAAATGTAAGGAACATTGCAGATTTGTGGACATTTCTAGATCTTCGCATGGAATTTGCAAAAATAAAATCCAGAACGGGTTGAAAGATCATTAAAATTGCTGGAAGTTCTTAACTTAAGATTGCTTTCAGCTTATACTGACCATAACAGCTATTCTCATATGTCGAGGACACACAGACAATAGCCCAGTTTGTCGAGCTGATTGTATATAAGACTATGCTGCCGTGAATCGCATATTTGTCCCATATGAATAGGAAATCCAGCAAAGATGGGACAGATATGCGATTCACGGCAGTATGGGTCTGTTAAATTCAATCGGAAATACATATCTTCGTACATTTTAGAAAGGTGCACAGGATTCTTCTAGTGAGCAAATGTATGCTATATATGTAGACGAAGAATAAGAAGGAATACATTTTGGTTCTATCTGCGTATACGCCTGGCAGATATGGAAACGTAATTGAGTATCCCACTGAATAAAAAATAAAATCTAAGCATTCATTTTCTAATTTTGAGAAAAATATATATAGCTCTTTTAGTGGAATGTATTCAACCGTCTAAGACGAATTAAGTACTGTCCATTTAATTCCACCAGTTAATTTTCGTTATCTTTGCAAAGATAACGAAAATTAACTGGTGGAATTAAATGGACCATACTTAATTCGTCTTAGACGGTTCTAATTTTGACTAAGTCAGTACTTAGTCCACGCTGACAAGACAATATGAAGTATGCTTTAGCATACATAATTCTAAAGTGAACTAAGGTTTTAAACGAAATTTGAATCCGTAGGTATATGAAAAATCCCACAATTTCTGTATTTTTATATACTTTCTGATATAAAACTGATATAAAATTGATCAGATTCGGGAGCACACGCTCCACGATGAATTTCTTTGAAAGCGGCACAAATGCTGGGGTATTGTCTTATCGCCAATGGTATATGCGGCGAGAATGTGACGATTTATCACAGATTGCCTTTTCTATTATTGTAACTCTTTTGGTCGCAAAACAGTTATTCGAAGTGAAATCAGAATTGCGTACATAATGTAGAAACAATTTAATAAAAATTCCGCGGAAAAAAAATTAAAATTTCGTTTCGTTTCGAAAAATTTCGAATTAAATGAACCTTGATTTCGTATCGTTTCGAAGTATCGAAAGAAATCTTTATTTCGTTTCGATTCGATCCGAATCAACAGAGACATTTTAAATTTCGTTTCGTTTCGTTTCGTTAGGAAAAAGTGTGTTATCGCATACCCTTCACTCGCGAGCGCGTCACTTGTTTGGGGTTTTCTATACGGTAAAGGCTATATGATCGCTCCAAAACAAACTTTTTACTCTCTCTTGCGTTATGTGATGCTGAAAATAAGCTCCTCCTAATCATTTGATACCAAAAAATATAAAAAAATAAAAACAATCAAACAAAATTATAATATTCTAGCTAAATTTTACTGTTTTGGTCGAGCATGGGTCAGCCGCCTGACACCCGCGTTAAAAAATATGTTCCATGCTTGCCCCCCACATAAAATAATAACGAGTGCTAATCACTAATGATACTAAAAGCTTTAAATGGAATTAGGCATTGTTCCCGCTTATCATTTTAGCATCGCCAGGGGGAACTTGGCCGGTACCCACTGTACTTTTCTTTCCTTTTCCATAAACAATTATTATCATTTGTGATATTTCAACGGAATCTTATTGGGAATTCTGAAAAGGCAGACAATCAATGCAGTTAGATTGCCAGGTAATACGTGCACATCATAGCACTGGTGATGCATCACAATCGTATATCAAGCTCTATCTGGTAAAAGGGCGAATGTCGCAAGAGAGGATTCTCTTCGTCGACTTCCCCTCTTTTAAATAAAAGTGACAAGCAGTGGATTTCATCGCGGTTTATCACCTCAGAATGCAAGTTTTCATTGTTTTCTTTCGTTCTGAGGGGAAAAACCGCAACGAAATCATCTGCTTGTCACTTTAATTTAAAAGAGGGGAAGTCGGCGAAGAGAATTCTCTCTTGCGACATTCGCCCTTATTCCAGATAGAGCTTGATATACAGGAGTATATGCACTATATGAGGTGCACAAATTTCGATTAGCACCGAAACCCATCTTGCGACATATCAAACTCCATAATTTTGAAAGACAAGCTCAATAGATGAGTTTTTGAGAGGTTTTGGGCACATTGGTCACGTTCGGAAGTGTTCCCGGGAACCTGGTTCCCTCAGGGAAGTGGACAAATTTTGATTAGTACCGAAACCCTCTTGCAACATATCAAACTTCATGATTTTGAAAGACAAGCTCAAAAGATGAGTTTTTGAGAAGTCTTGGACACATTTACCACATCCAGAAGTGTTCCCGGGAGCCTTATTCCCTCAGGGGACCGGACAAATTAAGGGAACACTTCCGGACGTGGCCAATGTGTCCAAAATCTTTCAAAAATTCATATATTGAGCTTGTTTTTCAAAACCATGGAGTTTGATGTGTCGCAAGATAGGCTCCGGTGCTAATCGAAATTTGTCCGTTTCCCTGAGAGAACCAGGCTCCCGGGAACACTTCCGAACATGGCCAATGTGTCCAAAACCTCTCAAAAACTCATCTATTGAGCTTGTCTTTCAAAATTATGGAGTTTGATATGTCGCTAGATGGGTTTCGGTGTTAATCGTAATTTGTCTATTTCCTTGAGGGAATCAGGTTCCCGGGAACACTTCCGGACGTGGCCAATGTGTCCAAAACCTCCCAAAAACTCATATATTAGCATTGTCTTTCAAAACCATGGAGTTTGATATGTTGCAAGACTGGGTTATGTCCACTTGAAAAGTGTCCACCACCCCAGGGAAACCCCAGGGAATCAGGTTCCCGGAACATCCGGAACCATGTCCTGGTGATTCAATTGTATCAAAACTAGCTTCTGATGCTGGTCAATGATGATTGACCACGTTTGCATCAGCATTCTGGTCACTTTCGTTCATTTATCAATGGTTTTAAAAAAATGACCCGTGTTTGACTCCATCTGACCCAGTTCCCCACCTCAATAAATCCGGCCGGATTGGCACCATGGTCAAACCAAAAAATAGACATGATGACGCTTCTTCCCTGAAAATTTCATGGCAATCGGACGAAAAATGAGCCAACACGAGTTATTTCAATTTTGATTTCTAGGTCAGACCGAAACGGGTTAACATAAGAAAACCAAAGCGCTATTTATCCAAAAGCACATAAACAAAATGTTGTATAAAAACCGATAACCCCGTTTAAACGAAGAAGCCGACCCTGTATTAATAAGTACGAAAAGAAACCTGCCATATTGTTTATCATTTTTCAAACAAATCAAAAATGTTGATAAAACATCAAGCACTTACCAAGTTACCGACTAGCGCCATGGTCGGGGTCTTTCAATTTCAATAATATTTACACGCAACACTTTCATTATTTTAGGGGCCCTTCTTAGTCGTGCGGTAAGATGCGCGGCTACAAAGCAAGACCACGCTGAGGGTGGCTGGGTTCGATTCCCGGTGCCAGTCTAGGCAAATTTCGGATTGGAAATTTTCTCGACTTCCCTGGGCATAGAAGTATAATCGAAGAAGTTATCATATCATCGTAAAACAGCGTAAAAAACGCCTAAAAGAACCTAAACCGAGGAAAAACGCGTAAACAGTGATCAAACAATTTCAGTGTTCATCGGGCAAGAAGCGTTAACTCTTCCTTGATCGATTGTTCCAAAAAAAAATGACTTTCGTTTCGTGACTTTCGTGGCCCAATAAAGTGTACCCAAAAATAGAAAAGACAGACGTAGTCCCACGTCAAAAAGGCATTTTTAACATTTTTTAACAGCGGAGTTTTATTGGAATCTTGGGGTTAAGGTTATGGCAGAGGTTCGTCTTGGTTAACAGGTTGCCAATGTGACAGTTATGAAAGGGTGCTGTAAATATTCTAATTGGATGCCGAAAGGAACTTTTTCGCTCATTTCGAATTCTAACAGTTACCTGCTCGAACTAATCAAGTTGTAGGTATAGGGATAGAAGATGGAAACGGTATGAAAGCCCTTTTCCAGTTCTAGCGATTGCTAGAACATGTGAAACATATGAAAAGATACAAAGTAGGAGGAATGGAACGGGCCTGGGATTGAACCCACGACCTCCTGCGTATGAGGCAGAAGCAGTAGCCATATGACCACCAAGCCCGTCTTAAAAAGGCATTTTTAACATACCCTCGAAAAACTACTGCACTGATTTTTTTTCCAAGTTCGTCGATTGGGTAGGCTCAGGTGTGTATAACACTTTACGGAGCCATGTTTCTTTGTGATATGTACAATCAATATCATTTTATTATGAAGTTAGTAGCAGAGGGGTAAAAGTCAAGGTACTCGTGGTGACTCGAGGTTAAATTTACAATGTTTGAGGATGGATTGATTAAGAAGGGGATTAGGATTCGGAAATCAGGGAATCATCATAATCAATAAAAATCAGCTGCTCGTCCGGTCATTTGGCGTTAGGGACGATGTGGCGTGTCGTCGTGCTCGAGGAATGGCTCGTCTGGGAGCATCTTCCGGATGTCCAGAGCTACGTAGCTCTACGGAACAGAAAGGCAGAGACTTTAAACAAAACTTTGAAGAAAGGGAAAAAAACAAAATATTAGATTTTGACGTCAGAAGAACAAAGAGTTCCTGCACTGATTGCTCCATTATACTTCATCTATACAGGCCGGACTCGATTATCCGGAGTGTTGAAAAAAAATTCACTCCGAATAATCGAGCCATTTTTTTGTTGTTGCTGAAAATTTAAGTTTTGCTCAAATAATCTTTATTTTGGTTACATAATAGACCTCTTCATGTTTTCAAAAAATATCAAAAATTCAACCGGTCAGCCCAGAATCAAAATTCTTATGCTAAAATAAGTCTCCTGTCAAATTTTCAGCTAATTCGGATAAAATTTCGAAGTGGCTCAAGTCGTCAAGTTGTTCGAACAAAACATACATCAAATCATATGATATTTGATGCTTACAACAAACGACTTCCAAATTTAGTTAATTTCACCATATGTCTGCATGCTTTTAACATCGAGTGCATCGTAGTAACAAGTGAAATCGAAGCTTCTTTGTTCGAACAACTTGTTTGAAAAAATCTCAGCGTGCAAATTTATGACAAATGTTCAGCTTCTGATTTTTAAGAATTTAACGGTAAATCACACATGGGCAATTATATAACTCAAACTTCCAGGGAAAAAAGAGGAATAATAATATAATAAATTAACATTCATTTGTTATAAACTCAAGAATGTTGTAGAACAACGACTTTTGGGGGAAACAGTATTTTTATGCACTTAAAAGCTTAAAAATCACTTTAACAAGGACAAAACGTGAACGGAACGAATCGACATGTTAACAAGACATGTAGAGCACACCAAAAGCTTCCGTATAGAGGTTGTTGCGATAGTTTTCGACGTTTATATCTCTTGGTAGATTTTTTCCAAAACTGAAAATAGCCCAAAAACACTAAATCGACTTGAGCCACCTCGAAATTTTATCCGAATTAGCTGAAAATTTGACAGGAGACTTATTTTAGCATAAGCATTGTGATTCTGGACTAACCGGTTGAATTATTGATATTTTTGAAAATCATGAAGAGATCTATTACATAACATCTAATAAAATATTAGTTGGTCCGTTAATGGATTCTGACTACCGTTAGAGGTCAGCGCCGATTCAAAAATCGTCAACGGCAACGTTTGTCATAATTTTGGTCGGCGATGGCTTGGCGATTTTTTTTATTACGTTCGTAACGTAAAGTTTTTTTTTCAGGATATTTTAAGACATTAACGGGAGAACCCGGAAAAATCTAATGAGCTGTCCCAAGAGATTCTTCTAAGTTTTTCGAATTTTCAATAGGAATTGCTCTAAAATTTTCACGGGAAATTGTTTAGGAATTTGCCTATGCCACCGGGCATGCATGCTTCGAATTTAACAGAATTTCCGTGTGATTTTTTTTAAGTTTCACAAAAACTGTTTCCAACGGAATTTCATTTTTTACGGAATTTCTTTGGAATTCTACGTGAAATTCCTTATGTTGTCTATTAGTAATTCTTTGGAAATTCTACGAGAAAATTTTCAAAAGACGAAGGCTGGTTTGGTTGAATATCATTTGACCGAATACCATATGGCCGCATAATACATTTACCCGAAAGCTATCTAGCCGAATTCCATTTGTCCGATACGGTTATTATGTGGAAAATGGTTTGGCGGTACGACCAAACTAGTCATTTGGCTGAAAAAGCCGTATGCCCTAACTGGTCGTTTGGTCGAATAGGCCTTTCATCCAAAATTCCATTCGACCGAAAGGGTAGGGCCAATTTGGCCGAAAATGTTATTCGGCTGATCGGATCATACGGCGAAAAACATTGACCCATTCAGCCAAACGCCATTTTCGAACAAATGAGCTGTCGGAGCAAACGTCTTTTTCGGCCAAATTATCAGTTCGGCCGTATAATCTTCACCCGTACGTCGCAAACCGTTATCGACCTTATGTCACCTCGCCCGGCCAAGCAGCATTTTTGGTCAAACGATTTTTTTTTTCGGCAGCTCGGACAAGCAACACCTTATGTTCATTTCGGCCAAATGGCCCTTTTCTACCAAACGACCAACTAGGCATTTTTGGCTAAATGACATATTCGATTAGACGACAATCAATCAATCAACATTATCGGCCATATGTCTATTTCGGCCAAACGATTTTATGCCAGTCGGATAATGACATATCCGGCCAAACAACAAACGGCACTTCTCCGTCAAAACATTAGATTTCAAAGTGAAATTCTGTTGATTTCAACAGAAAATTCTTGGAAATTTACGCAGGTAATTCTTCGAGATTCCCTAACATCAACATCCTAATAGCTATAGCTTGTATCTCCACAGAAAAAGTTTACATTACATCCTCTACTAGGACATTTCCGCATCACAGCACATGAGTTCATTGGAAAGTACTTCGGATATAAATTCAGAAATTCGTGTGGAAATTCCTCAGAAAATTCGAGAAAGGAATTCTAAGAATTAATTTAAAATTTCCCTAATGAATTCCTTCAGAACTTCCACCAAGAATTCCCTTGAAAATTTATTAGGGTATTTCTTCGGAACTTTTTTCCGAAATTTCTTCAAAAGTTCCATCAGGAATTTCCTTCTACTTGAGGGATTCCTTTACGGAGTCTTCTGGGAATTTCTTCAGTAATTCATTCGAAACTATTTTTAGCGATTCCTTTGAAAATTCCTTTAAGAATTAGATACCCATCCCAAATCCTTTAAGAGTTCTATGAGAATACCTACGGATACTGTTTTAGGAATACATTCGAAAATCCATTTGGGAGAAATCCTTCAGAAATTTCTAATAGAAAAACTTCCAGTAATTCATCAAAACATTTCGAAAACTCTAAGACAGCGGTTCTCAACCTGGGGTACATGTACCCCTGGTGGTACCTTCGCTGTTTCCAGGGGGTACCTCGGACAAAAATGCGTAATGGCGGATATAAGGACTGTATCGAAAACAAGTGATACTACACAGAAGCTCATGAAGGAATTGGTTTGTATTCATCGATGTATTCATATGTTAAGTTTCAAATCAAAATTTGTTTGTTTGTTGAAAATTTGTTGTTTCCGATGTATCGCAAATTGAAAGTGATATTTAAAATCGAGTTTTGGACACATGGCTCCGTAAGAAGGGCATCGAGATGGATAATTTGACCAAGCGTTTCGCTATCCACCCCCAAAGGTAAAAATCATGGTCATCAAGCTTGCGGAATACTACGCACGTTCGCTAATTTGCCGGAAAAGGAAGAAAATCAAAATCAAGTGACCGGAATTTTGACTAGAAAGTAATCATGTTATAAAACGAGGCAATTTTATGCCGATTTGTGATCAGGAAGAAAAATGCTCGAATAAATGTTGGAATAGTGCAATATTTATTCAGTATTATATTTTTTCATGAAACTTAACAAACAGCATTAACATATATTGCTAGACAAATTTTAATAAATTTTTAAATTTCATCTGATTTTATTCGAATAAAATGATGTGGATATCTTATTTTCGATACAGTCCTTATTACAGTTTCATTCAAAACTTATTGATAGAGTTTTGATAAATTTGATTCTTAAACTTTATATTGTGCTTCATGTGCATGGCGATTAGTAAAGCAAAAAAAAATCTGAATCCTGCTCGGAAGCCTCCTTTCAAGAGGCTCGGAAGCCTCCTTTCAAGAGGCTCGGAAGCCACGTTTCAAGAGGCTCGGAATCCTCCTTTCAAGAGGCTCGGAATCCTCCTTTCAAGAGGCTCGGAAGCCTCATTTTAAGAGGCTCGGAAGCCTCCTTTCAAGAAGCTCGGAAGCCTCCTTTCGAGAGGCTTGGAAGTCTTCTTTTAAGAGGCTCGAAAGCCTCCTTTCAAGAGGCTCGAAAGCCTCCTTTCAAGAGGCTCGAAAGCCTCCTTTCAAAAGGCTCGAAAGCCTCCTTTCAAGAGGCTCGAAAGCCTCCTTTCAAGAGGCTCGGAAGCCTCCTTTCAAGAGGCTCGGAAGCCTCCTTTCAAGAGGCTCGGAAGCCTCATTTTAAGAGGCTCGGAAGCCTCATTTTAAGAGGCTCGGAAGCCTCCTTTCAAGAGGCTCGGAAGCCTCCTTTCAAGAGGCTCGGAAGCCTCCTTTCAAGAGGCTCGGAAGCCTCCTTTCAAGAGGCTCGGAAGCCTCCTTTCAAGAGGCTCGGAAGCCTCCTTTCAAGAGGCTCGGAAGCCTCCTTTCAAGAGGCTCGGAAGCCTCCTTTCAAGACTCACTGTAAAGTTCAGATCCGCGTTTCATAAAGGTATCTTATTATAAGGGGGTACCTTAATGAGTGCAAAAGTTCGAAGGGGTACCTCTCAAGGAAAAGGTTGAGAACCACTACTCTAGGAAGATATTTTTGGTATTCTTTCCAAATTTCCCTTTGGAATTTATTTGAAAAATTTCTTCAGGACTTCTTTTCAAAATTTCTTATAGGAATCCCTTCGGATATTCCTTTAGCAACTCTTCCAGAAATTCCTGTAGACCTTCGAAAAATTCCTTTTAAATTAGTTTAAGAATTATTTCGGAAATCTCTTCAGAATTTCTATTGGGAAATTTTGTTTGTAAATTCCTTCATTTTTTTAAACGTTTTAAGGGTTTTATTTTATTTGAAAATAAGTTTAACTCTCAAATACCTTTAGAAATTTCTCCAATTTCGAATTCTTTCCGGAACTATTCCTGCAGTAATTTTGTATGGTTTACTGAAGTAATTTTCTGAATACTTCCTGGAGGAAGTTCCAAAAGAATTTCTGAAAATATTACAAATGCCTTTCCGGAGGGGTTTCTGAAGGAATCCCTGGACAAATCGACACTGTTCATGCATATTCCTCAACAACTAGGACCGCTCCCAACTAACAACCACTTGGAACTGGTGGAGCTTCCGCGAACGGAAGTGTAAAATACCACCAGAAGTCTCTAAACTTCCTGAAATCAGCAAAAGAAGTCAATGTTTACATTTGCGACTTTCGCCCTTTCGAAACAACAATGTCGAAATGTCCAAATTAGTTCTTGGTGGCTTTTCTAAAGAGATTTTCGAAGAAATTCCTGAAGAAATTTCCGACTCAATTGTTGAAAGTATAAGGAACTTTAAATGGATTTTTCAAACAGCTATTGGAACTTACATAGAAATTCCTATATTTCTCCTGGAATTTCTTCAAAAACCCGGACAGTATTAAAACAAATTCAGTTTTGACTTAGAATCAAAATTACATGATAAGAAAATCTCCCAAAATATCGAGATTGCAGGGTTTGTAGCGACCAATGTCGTTCAAAATAGTGACTTAAGTGCCAAAATTTATGCATTTTCAGTTTCAGATGTATATCATTTGAATATATTTTTTTAAATTCACAAATATTGATACGTAACCGCCTCAAATCCCATTACCTTATCAAACACAGATGCAGATTTTAGTATTTCGATTCATTTTATGTTACAAAATTGTTATATTTATTTGTAACAAAAAAAGGGAAGGCTAACATGTTTGCGTAAGGTATGCATTAATGACCTTTCGACCAACCCCTTGCTCACTTTCGGTTTCCTCGAAACACTGGAAAGTATATCTAAAATTGAAAATACTAATCTGAACGTAAACAGTTCAATTGATACGAAATGAAATTTGATAGTTTTTGAAAAAACTTAAAAAATCAACAAATCCCTGTGCCCATTCTGTTTGCATCACTTATATAAACTATGATATGAAACTCTTACAATAAATTATTGTCGAAAATCCCATAAGAACACCATGGTAAATGGTTGGCCAAGTTTCAAAGCGAATATTAAGTCACGAAGAAGTCAAGAGCAACTTTCGGACCAAAAGGCACTTAGCGGTCATTTTTTTCTGATCCGTCATTCAATTTCCGCCATGAACTCTAGGAATTGACCAAAATTAAAATTAGCCAAAAGTTACAAAATAGTTGAAAATAGTGACTTTAGTGATTTGACTCGAAAAAAGAGACTTTTTAGTGACTTACCAAAAAAGTGACCAAGTCACTAAAAAGTGACCCGCTACCACGCCTGAGATTGCGGATATTCGAATATTCTCAAGAATTCCTTGGTATCTTACAGCAGGAATTCCTTCGAAAATTTGTACATATTTTTTTCGTGAATACCTTAAATAATTCTTTAGGAAATTTATTCGGTAAGTCATAAAGAAAAAAAAAATCAATGGAACTTCTTAAGGAATTACCGACATGCTTATATTTCTTAAAGAATTTATTTTAAAGGGATTTCTTTGGACATTCCTCCAAGAATTCCTTCGGAATTTTCTCCAGGGATTCCTTCAGAAAATCTTCCAGACGGAGATAAATTCCGAAATTCCTCAAGACTAAGAATTTTCTTCGGGTATTCCTTCAGAACTTCCTTCAGAAATTATTTCAGGAAAACCAAGAAATTTCTTTGGAAATTGTTCATCAAAATAAATCGAAACCGTTATTTATAGAGCAATTGTGACTATTTAAGTACAAGGGTCATGTGCCCCATCTTATTCCAGCATCAGAAGCCAAGTTACCATTATTGCTTTCTGTAGCAAATAAGATCTTGGATTATCTAACATTTAACACGCCAATGCGGGTAAAAGTGATAGAGATAGAAGCAAACAAATCTGCTAAAGGTATAACAGCTATTTAATTAATACCTGATAGGTTGTTTTGGTCCGACAAATGCAAACGTTCTGCATAATGTGATTTTTGTGTTGGCCAATCATCGGCGTGAAATACGAAATTCGGCGGCGTCGAACCAACCGGCGTATGGCGCGCCGCCGACACCTTGACCGGCGTCGGCGTATGTCAATAAGTGTCGGTGGCGGCGGCGCACAGGTCTAAGTGGAAACTCTCCAAAATGTCACGTGTCATTTGACATAATGTCATTTGAATGACATTTTGCCTCTCGCGCTTCAGATTACATATTTACAGCAATGTCTTGTTTGACAAAGTTGTAGGTACATTTAAGCGCTATAAGTTCGTCATACATCATGAATTGATAGCTACCTTCTGGAAAAAAGTTCTGGGAAAGTTATACAAACGAATGCAAATGACATTTTACAACACTGTTCAGAATTATAGGACAGATGCGTGACAGATTTTAAGCAGTGGCGCGCCGATGCAAAAGTGTCGGCGATGGTGGCGCACACCTCTAGGAGGAATCAAATGCAACAGAAATTAAATTACTTTGCCTTGAAATTTGATTTCCGGAGCTATGGACAGAGGATTAAATTTGATTTCCTTTCAAAATGATTTTTGTTTTGTTGGATTTTGTTCAGTTTGATTTACTTATGTTTAAAATTCAAGTTTTATTTTAATGTTCACATGGAAATGGATTTGAACAGCTGAATTGCTTGAAACGTGGTTGATTTCCATATTTTTCCAATCACATATGATGTTTTGTAAAATTTGGAAAAGTCTACGTAGACTTCAAGGGGAGGGGGGAGGGGTTTCGGAAAAGTCTACGAAAGTCTACTAGGGGGAAGGGGGGGTTTGAAAAGGTGAAAATTCGGTCTACATGGTTTATGGACAGCCCCCAACCCTTTTTCATGGAAGGTTCATTTTTTGTGTTCGGACCGTAACGCTTGGTCTGACTTTCTCCCTCCCCCTAAAGCGTTACGTAATTTGTGAACAGTCCCTTACGAAAGTGAGAAAGGCACTATCATTACTAGGTGTCTTGCACATATTGGATACGTTACGATACATACTATTTCTATTTTTGTAAGATGGGTAAAAATATTACTCCGGATAATCGAGCCATTTTCTCCGGATAATCGAGCCTCCGGTTAATCGAGCCTCCGGATAATCGAGCCTCTGGATAATCGAGTCCGGCCTGTACTTCATTTTCCTTACCATGAGAGTGCATCCGAAAGCTCAATAAATATATTCTGTATGGAGCATGCCATAACTGCATCTATTATTGTTACCTTCTATAGTTCTTGCAATTCCAATTATTGGTGCAGTGTTCCAATAGTTGCGCTATTTTGTTATTCATGTTCCTATAGTTGCGAATCTCATAGGTTTTATATAAGATTCGCAGTTATTGGAACACTACCGCAACTATAGGCGCAAGAGAGAAAAAAGATAAGCTATTTTAAAGATATTTTACCAATTTAAAAGAAATGACACGACAACTAACTGACCATTACGGTGGATTGGTGCGAGTAATTTGCTAATTCTCTGAAATCTGTACTATCGTGAGTATTGGAACAGGAACACCCACAACACCCGAAACTTTTACTCTAGATAGTAAGGCTGTACGATCTCTGGTCGAAGACGGTGCTCCTATGTTTAAACTACCAAATCAACCTGACAATTCAGTGCAAGGCCAGGTGCATGCGGCTAGTTGCAAAATAAGTCAGTATTGGGGTAATCTGACCCTAAAGGGATAAATTTATAGACAAAACATTAAAATCCATAGTGATAACATGAGTGCCGCTCCCGTGGTGACATTAAATCGAAAACTATCCTGCTGTCAATGAAAGCAAATTGAAAACTTATTCTGATGTTGTTTTTTTTTCAAAACAGTCGTTGTTATGTCGAGCACTGTGACCGTTGATAAAATATCAAATTGTATAACAAAACCACCGCAAAAAAGCCAATACTATGACCATACGACACCCAGAACGACATGTAAATTAGGACAAAAACGATTGACCAATTGTTCCCTTGAAAAAGGCCACATCCAATGGCCGAAACGTCGGGCAGAGTAAAACTCTAATCGTTTAATGGTTTTAAAGACTGAAATAGCCAAAATTTCTACATGAAAACTATTTCCAGTCGTTTCCAATATCATGATGTTGGTTTTCGTTAACATAATAAGTGATCAGTTTGATGTCATATCATACAATTTAAAAATGAAAGCTAAATGAAATCAAAAGATGTAATCAATCAAGAAAATTATTATTTGAAAACAAATCATGATTTCAGTTTGACGTCAACACCAGAATGTGTTTTAAATTTGATCTCTTTATGATATCGGGTTTCTATTGATTCTTGCTATTTTTTAGAAAGTGGATACAAAAAACCCTAATTAAGTGTGACAATACAATGTAATACATTATTGCAGTGCAAATCATAGGTAGCCGCATCCTCCAGCACGTACACAATTTAAGATAGGCATCAATATGTTTTGATTTCTTCTACAAATTACTTATTACGCCATTCATACTTGTATTACTGCATTGCTGCTATTACCGCCGCTACTTGCGGCGGATAATGATCAACCATATTTCAATCGATGCAACGGATCAGTAGTGGTCCATCGAAACAGGGTCATTAAAACCCGATGAGGTTCATCTTGTCATACAGGCCCCCTATTCGGACCTGCAACGAGAGATCAATTTGCGTGAGGTCGTACAAATTGGATTCCAAAAACAAACCGAAACGGCACACGGTGGCCCATCTATCTTAAAATTGGTTTTGGTCTCACCACACAAATCATCGAGAAGACTGCTCATTTGCTGCTAATGAGATCGAGATGAAATCGAAACCGGTGTTCTCCTCAATATCGAGCTGCACACCGGCCGTCGGAGTGATATTAGATGGCATCTTCACATAGCTGCTGGATGATGTCGGCGAGCAAGTTTCCTAATTGAATCCAACCGAATTCATTAGCATAATGATTGAAACCGGCGCGGCAGCGCAGATTCACCACATCAGAGTTGACTTCCGTATCGAATCGATAATATCGACACAAAGCAGCGGAGCTCAGCTCGAGCGTCAAGTTGTGCACATTTGCAGCTTTCGGCATCCGTGCATGGGAAACGGCAAATTTTCGCATTTCGTAACGCGCAGCAAATCGCACGTCGAACAAATGTTAAAGGATTAAGAAGTCAATCGTTCTCGAGATTAGATTTGTTCCTGCTAATGGGTTAGTCTTCTTTGCGAAAAGTCGGTAGTCGACTGCGAAACGAGCATGTCTTACGAGAATGAGGGTGTTGTTGATTCAGCCTTCCGATGGCGACCCTCCGGGTTACTCGTGGGAGACTCCGGCTTGTAGTGATGGTGTAATCCAACCTACTCGTTCGTACATTCAACGAGTGCCACATTTGATTAAAATCACTTAGCACTTGAAGCGCAAGTGCTGCATGAAACCGCACTCCTCAAAACGCCCATTTTTCCTTCGCAAATGCGCACCTTTTGCAGGTTACCCAACTACGGCAGTCACACGATCGGCAGAAGTTTACCTAATTGCCCCGTGGGTCTGGGCTGGAGCATTGAAACAACCCCAAAGCCGATGACGACGACGACGTGTGATTTGTAGGTGAAAATGGTTAACTCTAAAGACCTCCATTTAGCACCCTAAGCTGAACCCTCCCCAGCAAATACGCCAAAGCCTAGCCGAGCCTCCTTCAGCTGATCCAACTCTTCGTGCACGACGGCGCACGGTGGCGAAACTCCGAAAAAAAGTCGAACACAATCTGGGAAGATACTTGCAACAGTTTTTTTTTTTTAAATATAAATTAAAGAAGCAACTGATGTTGATTAGAATCCGCTTAGCAAACGTAATTTCGAAAAATTAGAACTTCTTTTTCTGATTTGCTTACTCCAGTTATTGCAATTATTCCTTGAATTTTCTTCTATTTTTATAGCCATAGCAGTACTGCAAATTGCTTACCGACATTTTTTGTCAATTGAAATGATAAACTGACAACAATTGAACTCGCTGTTGCGTATTAACTAGTTTTCATATTTCTTCACAGCCGTATCTCATGACTGAGAATAAAATGGTTCTATCCGACCTCCGGCCGCTGCGCGACTTTGTTCAAAGATTTCGATTTCATTATAACACACTCAACTACACAAGGGTCTAACCGTTGCGTTGCCGCGATGACAACCCGATGACTCCCGTGGGTCTCGTTGCTGGCGTCCGGTAGTGGTGGTGCCCAATCACATAAATGCATTTTTCAGTCACCAGTCAAAAAGGTGCGCATTAAAATTAATGAGCACCGCGATAGCACGAGCATCTGTTCAGTGAGCATTGGCTGTTTATTGGGCTAGCTGTTAGAGCGCTGGACTTGTGGGGATGCGTGCTTGAAGTTTCCAGGGCCTATGGAGATTTATTTCCATACTAACTGCGGAGGATCCATCTTGGGCACCTTCCTCGAAGACGGTTGATGCTCGCGAGGCTTCGTTTGGATATCTAGGATCTTCGGTGGGTGCCAGCCGGGAGGATGATGACGGCAACGAGACGCAACTGACGGTTCTGTCTCTGCGCACAGAAAACCGGCTGTCACAAGATTCGTTGGATGCGAGGTGGGTGTCGTGGTAACGAGATGCTATGCAGGTTACGCAACAATTCAACCGAGATTGGATTCAAATGAAAGTGAAAGGATTGGTGAGAATTAATAGCCAATTAATCACATTATCACATAACAAGTCGTTATGTTGAGTCTGCTCAGGTTTGAAAGTCGAATTCATTCTCTTGAATGGGTACGAAGAATGCTGCAGTAGGTTTATGAGGAAGGATAAAACATAATGCGTTTCATTTTTCAAATGCCGAGTATCCAAGTGACAATATAAAAGGTCTTTTTTACAGAACGTCTACTACACAACTCAAGCATTATAACATTTACAACAGTAGTCAGATAATGCCACGCTGCCGTTTTTTGATGTCCACAAAGCGTATATCAAACTCAAACAAAAACAAAATCAAAGGCGCATCCACGGAAAACATATGTTCTGCAACTGCATTATATTTGTGCTGCTCAGATGGACGGTCAGACGCCATTCGTCAGAAGTAGATGTTCTTCGCGATTACGGAACAAGAAGAATTCTTCATCCACCATCGTCATCCTGCCAAAAGGGAGAACATACCGAAAAGGAAAAAAAAAAGCGCTACTCTTCTCTGAAAATTAGTCTTTCTAATAACAGCCTTAGGTAATGATAGCTTTGTGAGTTTCGGAAATGTGTGGCTGCTGTGTACCATATAGTCAAGAGGGTGTTGCTGCTGAAATATATTGCAGTAGAAGGTGTAGTCATCATTTGATCAACAGCACACACACCGTGAAAAGCTAAGAATTGCATACTGACGGACGACGACAGGTGGCATAAATCTTCTGTGATCATAAGACCCACTGGCGGTTGTTATTTGAGCTTTGGGGATAAAATATTTGAGAGATGCATTGAAAAGGAAGCTCAAATTCATTGTTTCAATCAGTTTCCAGAATATGCAGCTGCTGAACTGCTGCGATTCGCATAAGAGTCCCATGTCGATTTTTGACGATTTTGATTTTCTGCCAGATATAAGCTCAAAATTACCTAATTTTTAGGAAAAACTGATAAAATAATAGGCTTTGTTCTATAAATTTGAAAATCAAAACCCAATTGTTTTGTCCCATCTTGCTATTTATTTGCATAACAGTCACATTCTCAAATTTGATAGAATTTTGCACATAAAATAAATATAATTATGGTCCATTTAATAATTCCATAGCAATGGATAAAGATAAAGAATATTATGCCAAATCTTGATTTGAATTCTTGAGAGCTTCTTATTTTCTTCCAATTTGATGCATTCGTCAAGCCATCCGTTGTAAGAATGAGCTTGCACCCGATTTTTTTTTTGATAAATTTCTTTTTATCTAATTCCTTTTGTTCTTAACAGTTTTCCTACATTTTAATTTATCAGCCTTTTAGGGCTCTGCAGCTTTCGTTTACATTGGTATTTCGGTTTGTTGCAATGAGATTTCGGTTTGCTTTTTAAATATTTACGTATTTCACTAAGTTTCAAATTTCATAGATCCAATTAATGTCAAAAATGTCGAGCGGAGGGAGGTATGTACGAGCGCCTGAATTACAGAGCGACTCGGAGGACTCCGAAACATCACATGTTGGATGGCTACACGGAGCAAATAGTGATCTTGATGTTGACAGCGAATCACATTCCTCGGATTCAAGCGTGAACGATGCACCTGAAGAGAAGAAGGACGACATAAATAGTTACGATGAAATTGCTGTTCTACGTGCAGAAAATCGTGAGCACATCCGAAAAATGGAAGATATGCAGAGTACCTTGAACCAGCTGGTAGAAAAGCTTGGTTAAAATCAGCAACATGGCTCCATTAATTCAACACCGAACGAAGACGACCATAGTTGGAACACGATCGGTGAATTTACAGGACCGTCTACGATCACTGGGGGCATGAGATGGGAAAACATCCAGCCTTTCCCGAATGACGTACCAGCGAATCAAATGTGGGAACAGTGGAATCGCTTTATCGATCGTTTCGAAATCGCCGCATCAATATCGAATGTAGATAACCCGGTTAAACGATCCCAGATACTATTTCTCTCATTGGGAGAAAACTGCAAGGCATAACCAGAGCTGCCAGGCTTCCAAAGTATTTGTAAAGAATATTGAGTCGTATCTACAGTCAATGGTAGACATCACTGCAGAACACGAGATGTTCTCAAACTTGACGCAAGGTACGGATGAACCGGCGATTGCTTTCCACGCGCGACTAATGGAAAAAGTACGCCTTTGTCGCTACAGCACTGTTGATGAAGATCGCTTTATCCGTATGCAACTACTAAAAGGAATGCGCAACAAGGAACTGGCCAAGGCCGCAAGGATGTTTAGTTATGACACTACTTTCATTGTCCAGTCAGCTACTCGGAGGCGTATTTAGCCGGTACTTCACGGCGCTACTGACGCATTTGCCGTTGCTCGGGAACAGCAACAACGATCCGGCAATAGGGTACAGCGAAAGCGTCGCTACGATATAACTGGAAGTAATGGTGCACCCTCAAGAAAGCAGCGACAACAGGAAACAACGATTCACAAATGAAGGCAAGAATCATGGATTAGGACCCCGTTCACGTTGTTCGAATTGCTATCGTCTTTTTCACAAGTTCGGAACTTATAGTATTCAGTCAAAAGTCGAATCTCCAGCAGAATGGACAGAGAAAGAGGAAGATAAGAAGGTAAATGACAATGCGCCTTAAATCACTTGTTTTTTTATTACATAATGAATTCGAACTTGTTAAGCTATTCTGATAATAAATGAGCTAAGAATAAAAATGAAATATAAAAAACTTTGAATATTTTTGGATGACAAATTTGTCCATAACGTTATTTCAGCAAATAAACGCATTATCACTCAGTGACGCACTCGTCGACTGCCGGCTAGGATCATCGACACCTATTAGATTCCCAATAGACTCTGGGGTAGATGTTAATATTGTAGGCGGAGACGCCGGTCGTCATTGTCCCTGAAAAATAAGCTTGCTGTCTACAAGCAAATCATCCTCCCTGTGATCGAATATGGCATGCCGGTCTGGGAGAGCTGCGCTAAAACCCACCACCTCAAACTTCAACGGGTCCAAAACAAATTCCTGAGGATGATCCTCAACACCCCTCCCAGGACAAGAACATCCGAGGTTCACCGTCTGGCCGGAATAAAAACCTTACATATACGCTTTGGTGAGTGTAAAGAGAAGTTTAGGGTCCGTTGCTTGCACTGGACCAAGAAGCGCTTAGGGCGCTAGTTCCAATCTAGGTTATCAAATTTTATTGTAAATATTAGTGTACATAGTAGTTAGGTTATCAAATTTTAAAAACACACTAGCGCCTCCTGAAGGCCGTCATGATACATTATATTTTAAAAATGAAGTAGAAAAATATAAATAATAATAATAATAATAATTAAAATTATAATAATAATTAGAATTGAAGCCGATCACTGTACATGTCAAAAATAATTGTAAAACAAAAAATTTGTAAATAAAGAAGAATTTTACTACTTACTTGTAGGCGGAGAAGACTGGATAAAACTCGAAAGGGAATTCATTTCCGGTCTTGCAAAGTTAGAACCAATGGAAATATCTGCCAGCAACGATCTTCGATCCTACGCTTCAACCAAACCCATTTCGGTTAGGTGCGGATTCAGAGCGGAAATAGGAGTAATCGGTTCCCAAAAACCATCGGTTGATGCTGAATTCCTGGTCGTTACTGAAGGTAGCCGTTCGCTACTGGGTCGCTCTACTGCTAGCGATATGCAGCTTTTAAAAGTAGGTGTATCCGTCAACATCTGTGAAAGTACAGTATTTCCGAAAGTACCAGGTGTTAAAGTAAAGTTCAGCATAGACAAATCCATCCCGCCCGTTAAAAATGCATATTATAATGTGCCGGCAGCATATCGGGCGAGGCTTCAGAAAATGGAAGAACAAGGTATCATAGAACGCATCACGACCGCCCCGAACTGGATTAGCGGAATGTCAGCAGTCGCCAAAGGCAAAGATGACTTTCGCCTAGTTGTGAACATGCGGGCACCGAATCGAGCAATTAAACGAGAATACTATCGGTTGCCATTGTTGGATGAAATGCGGATCAAGCTTCACGGGGCAAGATTTTTCACGAAGCTTGATTTGACAAATGCATTTTACCATCTAGAGTTAGATAAGCAGTCACGCGACCTGACTACCTTTCTTGTCAATTGCGCTCCAGAAGTTTTCCAAAGGGAAATGTCGCGAATTCTCGAAGGGGTGGACAACATAATAATATACATCGATGACATATTGATGATTGCTGAAACCCCCATAAGATCGTGGCTCGTGTTCTAGAAATACTAAAACGCAATAGTCTGACTGTGAATGCTAAAAAAAGTTGGCAAAACTCGGATTGGTTTTCTTTGACACCAACTTGACGAGAACGGTTTTAATATAGAAGAAACGAAAGTTAAAGACATCCGTAAATTCAGAAACTTCCGAAACCCCTTCGACGGTTTCGGAACTAAGAAGTTTCTGGGAATTGGCTTCTTTCGTGAGTCCATACATTAAAGGTTTCGCGAACACAGCCTGCCCATTGTGGGCAATTACCACTTCTAATGCGTGGTGCTGGGGTGCTGAACAACAAAAAGCCTTTGAAAAATTGAAGAAAGAAATAGCAAGTTTCACGACAACCCTCGGCTTCTTCGATGAAAGTCAAAAGACCATACTCTACACCGATGCATCTCCAAATGCACTTGGAGCCATGCTGGTTCAGCAAGCAAACAATCGACCTCCTCGCGTAATTAGTTTCGCTTCCAAGACGCTTACGACAACAGAAAAAAGGTACCCACAAAATCAGCGTGAGGCTTTAGGAGCAGTGTGGGCTGTTGAGCATTTTGTTTATTTCCTGCTTGGGAGGCCATTTACACTCCGCACGGATGCGCAAGGATTCACATTTATCCTTAATCGGTCACGTGAAGACTCTAAACGAGCCTTGAACCGAGCTGATGGTTGGGCACTTAGGCTCAGTCCTTATAACTTTGAGGTGGAATACATTCGCGGACTCGACAACATCGCCGACCCATCGTCCAGATTATACGAAGGTGACGACGGTCCTTTCAACGAAGACATCAGCCCCTGGGAAATCGCTTCACTGGAAGCCAACCAAATTAGCTTCTTGACTCGAGAAGAGATAAAACAGACGACCGCTACTGATTTACAGTTTCAAGAGGTAAATTTTATCAATATTACCTAACACAATCTTCCAAATTTTGGAATTTTACCAATAATAGATAATGGACTCCTTGGAATCGGAAAGCTGGCCTGCACATTTGAAACGATTTGAAACTCTTGGCAGCGAATTGAGTATGCGCGATGGATTACTGCTCAAAACTGGATGTGTCGTTATACCGGAAATCCTCAGACAGAAAACATTATCTGTTGCACATGAAGGTCATCCGTCTACGGCTAAACTAAAAAGCATTTTAAGGCAGCGAGTATGGTGGCCGGGCATGGCGAAGGACGCAGAAGCGTGGGTTAACTCATGTGCAGTGTGTGCGACAACCGGCAGACCCGAGAGATTGACCCCGATGACCAGAGTGTTTGCTCCAAAATCGGTATGGGAGACGATTGCCGTTGACTTCAATGGACCTTATTTGAAATTCAACGGGATCTCTATTCTTGTGATTGTGGATTATCGATCCAGGTACATTATCGCCAAGCCTGTAAAGTCCACAAGTTTCGAGAACACAAGAAAGATTTTGGATGGTATATTTGAGAAAGAGGGTTTTCCGGAATGAATCAAATCAGATAATGGGCCCCCTTTCAATGGCGAGGAATATAAACAGTATTGCCTAGAGCGCGGAATCAATCTTTTTTTTTTCAACACCTTTATATCCGCAGCAAAATGGACTAGCAGAAAGCTGTATGAAAGTAGTCAATAAGGCGATGACGGCAGCATCTTCATGCGGAACAAATTTTGTGGAGGAACTGAACGCTGCAGTTCATGCCTACAATGCGTCATGATGGGGCGAAAAATAAAGCGAGGGCTTCCTCTGCTGTGCCATGGAAAAGCTTCTTTCGACGATGACTTACTGAATACAAGAGATCGCGATTCTAAAATCCAAAGTAAGGAACGAGAGGATCGACGACGTGGGTTATCGCGAATGCCGGATAACGGCTGGGGATAAAGTTATTGTAGAAAGACAAATCCGCAATAAAGATGAATACAGATTTGATCCCCGGAAATACACCGTTATGAAGGAGAAACATGGTATGCTAGTTTTAGTCGACGAAACTGGCCAAACTTTAAAAAGACACGTATCACACACCAAGAGAGTGCAAGATTGGAGGGCACTTGACCAGAAAAATGGAAAAGTAATCAACAAATCGGAATTTCAGCCGAGATCGGAAATCGCTCGAAAGGACGATACACCTGACGCGACTCGTAGCGACTCGGAGATCTACAAGGGATAAACGATCCCCAGCATACTTGGATAATTACATTCACGCAACGGAACAGTGTTAAGCGGAAGAACTCTAAATGTATTTAATTCTTAAATAAAACCATATTCCTCACCTAAACATAAAATTGCAGGTGTGTTTTTTTACTGCAATTCTTCTTTTCGGCTTCAAATTTTGCATTTAATTCTTATCCACAAGCAGGTCACGAAGTTATTCACTCTGCTGGAAGGATCAGAAATGCAGTATCACAAAGATTTTTAAGGAAAATGTAAGTTCGTGTGAGGGAAAACAAAAAAAAAACGGTTGGAAAATTTTGTCTTGAACTGAGGTGCTTTGCTTTTGACAACTTTTGCGTATCAGATAAACTGTTTTTCATTTCATTTATTTAGTTTACATCTAAACAGATAACACTGAATCAACAATTTGACACCACAATACACGGTTCGAGGCCGCATCTCTCCATCCTCGGATACGCCCCACGCTCGCCAAGTCGTTTTGCACCTGGTCTGCCCATCTCGCTCGCTGCGCTCCACGCCGTCTCGTACCTGCCGGATCGGAAGCGAATACCATCTTTGCAGGGTTTCTGTCCGGCATTCTTGCAACATGTCCTGCCCATCGTACCCTTCCGGCTTTAGCTACCTTTTGGATACTGGGTTCGCCGTAGAGTTGGGCGAGCTCATGGTTCATTCTTCGCTGCCACACACCGTTTTCTTGCACACCGCCAAAGATGGTCCTAAGCACCCTTATAATCAGATAAACTGTACAAATCATATAAACATTTCCTTAATAGATTTTGGTACTTAATCGGGGTTTGCTGACAGAGAATGTCTTATTTCGAAGAATATTTACATATTTCCAGTACTTAAGCCCCGTATAAAAGTCTTGATTTTCTCTGTTGGTGTTTTTTTGCGAATTGACGATTATGACATTCTAAATGACGTTTCGGTTGACTGGCGTGAAATAAGAAAGCGCATAACATGTACACTCAGAAATAAATAAATACTAAATAGGTTAAAAGTCATACTAACTGGCTATTCGCCTGGTTGACCCCGAATTAGTTTAAATTTGGATAATACTGAGATAGTATAACTTCAATTTATTAGCGCATAGTATAACTTTTCAGTATATGAAAATAGTATAACGGCGTTTGAAACATTTTGGTTTTGTTTTTGATCTGTCAGACATAATAAATAAACATTCTTTTCCAATTTCTTTCAATATATTTTAGTACCACTTTATTATTTTATTGATACAAGAGCAGTAGTTACATATAATCTTAACGGAAGTGCTTCATATTCATCGGCAAATTTGATGATGGTGTCCACGTCATATACTCTTGTCCAGGGAGCAAGGATTCGACAACTCGATGATGGCAATTCCATGCTGAACACGCTTCACAACGACGACATCCACCAGCTCAAGCATATTTCCGTAATCCAAATGCGAACTTCACACCCGGTGTTTATGCTTGGTCAGGTTTTCCTCCTCCGTTGCCTCCGTCGGGATCTGGGTAAATTACACTAAATAATCAGTGTCATTGGGTCGTAGTGACACAGATCGTCGTGAACTAGGCCCATTTCACCGTGAACTATATTTCTTGAGTACAGCGCATTTACGTATAAGTTACTCCTGTTCTGGGCTGGCTCCAGTAACGTCTGTTTGGGAGAAAGTTCCAAGTTTCATTTTGACCTCTACCGTTTAAGTTTAGTATTTACCTTCGTCCCATGTTTTTGCCACTTGTTGGTCCCAGGTCCTACACTTTGCATTGGCACCTCTCCACATTGGTCACGGTGAAACGAATCTTTTAGTTTATTTACTGCAACCACCAACACGATCGCTCCAGGTAAAGATTTCCGATTTCAGCCTTCATTTTTTCCGTCACGACTCGTGCGGTGACGGCTTTTCTCTGGAAGCACATGCAAAATGAAAATTAATGATATTTCATTTACTCAATCAACATGCGTATCGTTAAAATTCTATCTATACACTTACGTATCAAAATTAAAATGTGGTTGGCCATACGCTGTAGGACTTCAATTCGATTGAATGAGCAGAAAACATGTCTCTTCGCACTTTTCAGAGAAAACATAATACCATTCTTAATAATGAAGCACAAATCAGCCTTAGTATAAATTTCAATGTTCGATAGTATACTTTTTATACTAAGCTTTGTTTTAATGTGATATATCAATAAAATGATTACAATTTAAACTATTCTTGTTTGTCCTAAATTCTGAGTGTATACAGAATCCATCTACATGTTTTACCCTATACACTAAAAACTTAAAATAATGTAATTTGGCAAACTTCGATGATTGTTCATTTTTATTTTATTTATTGCTTTCTTTTATTTATTGATATTTTTTTAAGGTGGTGTGTGGTATATCATAATCGATCTTGCAACCCTGTCATTACCGTCGTTACGCTGTATATGCCTGGTATTCACATCCTTGACATGTTACCATTATGGTAACACACCCATCGTAGCGGGAGAGACCATGCGCTAGAGTAACGCTGAACATTGCCGCTTTTTACATCTGGCTGTGGACGAGGTAAAGGTTCCCCCAAACACACGCGATGCGACAGTCGCGACGCGATTCTATCGCTTGGCGACAGCGATTCTGTCGCCGTTGGTATGGAAGTGTAAATAGAACATTGCCGGCAGCGACCGAACGATAGAATCGCGGCGACTAGTTGTCGCCGTCGCGGCGATGTAATCGCTTCGGTCTGGAGGAGCCTTAAGACCTGATTGGGAGCAGCTTAGAGCGTTGGGTTATTCCTCAACCCGCCGATGCGCACACAGGCCTTGTTGAAGCTTTGATTTGAGAGCTCTGATCACTCTACCTTTGTAGATGATGGATGTGTCGTCTGCGAACAGAGACAGTATGTCGCCTCTCGGGAGTGCTGGCATATCGGCGGTGAACAAATTGAAAAGTAGGGGCCCGAGAATGCTGCCCTGGAGGACGCCTGTGATAATGCGATGAGCATTAGATGTAGTCGATGTAGCTCCACCGATAGAGATCTGGAACGTCCTCGCCGACAGATAGTTTTTAATGATTTTTACTAAGAAGCTGGGAATGTTTCACCTATGAAGTTTGAACACCAAATCATCATGCCAGACGTTGTCGAAGGCTTTTTCAACGTCCAGCAGGGCCATTGCGGATGTTTTGGAAACATACTTATTCCGACTAAGGATGATTTTGACTCGGATCAGTAGATGAACAGTTGATCGACCACGGCGAAAACCAAATTGTTTCTCGAGTAAGATGTTGTTTTGTTCGGCAGATTCAAGTAGCCGGCGGTAAACAGCGTTTTCAAATAGCTTATATAACGCTTAGAGAAGGCTGATGAGTTGATAGCTTTTGGGGAAAGTTGGGTCTTTCCCTGGTTTCCTGATTGGGATCTGACTTCCAGGCTGAAGGAATGTAGCTAAGCCGAAGGCACTGATTGAAAATCACGGCAACATGGTTGAATAACGGCTCTCTCATGTGCTTGAGCTCTAGGTTGGAGACTCTGTCGAAACCTGGGGCCTTCATGTTTTTCGACGTTTTTACATAGTTGAACAGCTCGTCAGTCGTTGTTGTCGTTGGGATTTTGGTTTGGGTTTTAGGTTTGGTTTTCAAAATTTTTGTCAATTTCCAGAACGGCTTAGCACAGACTGGGAGATTTCTGAGGTCCACCGTTCTAGTCTTAATTATTTTGGTCATACGATTGCATTCGGTAGGGTAGACCGGTACGTTGAAACTGTCTTCGTTTGACATTTCGTCGCAAACGGATCAAGTCTTTGACGAGTGTATCAAGGATTAGGGCATTGTTTACCTGACGGACCACCGGTAAATGTTGATCCCTCACCTGCGAGATCTCTTTATGGATGGATTGCAGTTGCCAATGGGTGTTTTCAATTATCGTCAGCTCGTACCCTGTTGATGCCCGTCTTTTATATTGTCAAGCGTTGGCAAAGGAAATGGTTGTTTTTACGTTTGCCTAACCACGCCTACCAAGATGTTAACGCTGAACGAGGATAAATCTCTCTTGCGACATTCGCCCTTTTACCAGATAGAGCTTGAAATATTACAAAATGACAGAATTTACCACGCCTGTTGCGATGCAAAAATCGAAAATAACAAAGAATTTCAAATTCAGAATTTTGACAGTAAATAAAAAAAAAATATTTTCAATTCGGATTTCTTGATTAACATGTAATGCTTAAAGGATCCCAGAACGTTGCCAAACAGATCATTGTTCCAAATACAAATGTCACGAAATGTTATGACATTAATATTATTTAACACTAATTCGGCTCTCACGCCGCCAATTTCAGATTTAGATAATGGCCTTTTAGAAAAAGCGAGAAACAAAACAAAAAGGAGCATCAATATATTAACATTCTCCTATTTTGATGTCTGGTTGGCCAATAAAGCAATTTAATATTGAGTATTGTTAGCAATAGAAATTACTAAAAAATAATTGCTAATAAGAGAAAGGTGTTACTTGTTACTTTAATACAAAAAATCAATCGATAATCAAGCGCGTACGTCGACCCTGAGGAATTTGAAAAAAGGGAGGTCTCACTGGTGCTGGGCAGGGATCGTCCCTAGTTACAACACGGAAGGAAAAATGTATTAGAATCAACCGAACTGTGCTTAAAAAACAATAATTTTGCATTTATTTATGAACTAGTTGAAGAAGACGAGCTCGGTGGTCTAGTGGCTACCGCTTCTGCCTTATAAGCAGGAGAGCGTGGATTTAATTCCAGGCTCGTCCCTTTCCTACTTTGTATTTCTATCTTAGTTCTTTCTGTTTTTCACGTTTTACCAAAACGATTCCTACTGTTATAACTAAAGACATTATAAACAAAGACAGGAATTGTTCCAACTGGAATTTGAAATTTTTACTGTCAGTGTCATTCCAATCGAGCACGAGACCTGTCATTCCAAAAAATCGCGCGTAACATTTGGTAAGGGCTATTCCATGACACAAATACACACACACACTCAAATCGAGAATTTCAGCTCGGTAAAATTATTTACTGATTTAATTCGGTAAAAGAAAAATTAAACCGAGAGCTCAGGTAATTGATAAGCTTTTACTGATTTCTGCATTCATTTTTACATCTGTCTCAGTAGTTCAAAAAAGAATACTGAGTTCCGGTAATAAGCATTACCGATCTACTCTGTAATAAGAAAATGTTCTGAAGTTGTCGAAAAATATGCCGATCACTCAGTAAAATCAAAAGTGCTTTACTGAACACCCGTTAAAGCAAATACCGAGCTCAGTTTCCAACCACATGCCTCCTTATGTGACGCCATTTTTACTACTCGGAATTGGATCAATTTTATTATACACGATTTTTGTTCGCACTTGATTAGTGGTACCAGAAAAAACATGATCTCAACTTAATGTTCAGGTATGTTTCGATATTCTTACCAGCATTTACCAAGATGTTTTTCTAGTTTCCAGAGTTTTGTTGATAAATTTATTTCATGAAATTTCAGACTAATATTCACAACTAGTATTTAACGTCCCTGCTGCTGATGCTTCGTTTCCAGTAAATTTTGTTTCAACTCTAGATCCTAGAGTCTATAATAAATCTTCAGGTATTTTATTTCTGTAAATTACTGTTTTCCCTACATTTTTGCTGAACAAATTGCATTCTACAATTCTAGATATAAACTTTCTGGAAGAAAATGCGGTCGTATGCCACCATCTTTAAGGTAGATTCCCGAGATGTATGTGAAGTAGCGCTACTTGAGGAAGACAGGAATAGAAAAATATGACATCAAATATTCCACAACCCGCAAAAAACAAAACATTTTTTAAATAAATTAAATGACTATACATATTAAAGAGCTGATATTCCATCTATTTTTTGTTATAAGGCCGATACAAATATTTAAAATCCATTTTGTCTCCCCCTCCTCGGATTTTTTTTTGTCAAAAAATGATATTTTGAGGGGACAACAAAATAAAATTCGGATAATTTTGAGGATTTTCAAAACATTCTTTAACAAATCCGAGGAGTTTGATTTTTTTCATTTGAATATTTATTTTTT
This sequence comes from Armigeres subalbatus, assembly GCF_024139115.2. Taxonomy (NCBI): domain Eukaryota; kingdom Metazoa; phylum Arthropoda; class Insecta; order Diptera; family Culicidae; genus Armigeres; species Armigeres subalbatus. The sequence goes on from NW_026942338.1 coordinate 126,090, forward strand.
ATTAAATTTGACCGACGTACGAAAACCATTTTTCTTGTTAAATATCTTGGCTGTGCATTTGCACAGCACATGTTTCGAAATGGATAAATTGATATGAAATTCGCGAAAAAGAATCCACGTATCTTGGAGGGACTCGAACCCTCAACCTCCTACTCTCTAGATAGGCGTGATAACCCCTACACAATACCACTTAATAGTCACGTTTGCGGAAAAGCCATCAGAATCCGATTATCAACCTCCACCGCGGTTAGCTCTTTTTTGCAAATTGAATTGTTGGGGGCATATAGTGCGATCCTCTCGTTTAATAAACAATATGCACTCGCATGACTGTGGATATACAACAGTAAAGGGCATGTATAGATTGGACAAATCAAGCATCCGAAAGATATTCAATTTGCAAAAAAGAGCTAACCGTCTTGTTGTGTAGGGGTTATCACGCCTATCTAGAGCAGCGATGTTAGAAAATCGCTTCTAGCGACTAACGAACATGTACACAGCTTATGTGAGATCTATTAGCATCATTGTCAGTAAGCGATGCTTTTGCGCTCTCCATCCTTATTCGTGCGGAGCGTTTCGGGTAGTGAGCTACCATGATCTCAAGAGAGCAAGATACACGTAAATCGGTGTCGTCTACACTCACAGCCTGTAACTCACGCGATTCAACGTTTATTGCGAGAGCACGCAAAAAGCCGTTACTATAAATGTGTACAGTTGTAGACATCAAGTTAATCGGAACATGTACAACTTACGATCAAATGGAATCGAATCACGATCATTGCTGCAATGATCGTGATTCTTCCTTTCAAATCGGAGTAATCGGACATGTGCTTTCGCTAGGGACTGCCCGTTCACATGCGGAACATGTCGTTCGTATGTTTTTTACGGAGCAAATAGAAGGAAACACGTAGCCGCGCGTCGAAAATACGCGGGCATAAATACTCGCCGGTGGAACTCAGCTTAAACTGACATTTAGAAAATTTAAACATACATATTCTAAATGGAAAAGATCCGATGGGAATATGGGAGTTCTGAAGTGATGCTAAACTTTTTTGGGGGTGTTGCAATATTCAAAGTAGGTGTTGCAATACTTATTTTTGCGCTTACATACTTTTGGCGGGTAGTGTACTTCTATAAGTTGCATTAACTAGGGGAAATGTTCCGATCTCCATCTCACTGTGCATTAGAGTGATTCAAATTTTAACTTTTTTGCTCCCCTAAGCTTAAACGATGGCATTTGCCATTTTAATAATTGTTCTAAGTTTTTAGCTAATTTGGATGTAATTTGACTGAGCACAAGCAGTTTTAAGCTTGAATAAAAAGTACTATGAAAACAGTAACTTTTGTGAAAAACCGTTCCCCATCATTGCCTATTAAGGCTCAAGACTCCATCACAATGTTTTGAAAATTACTGACTGTATCACTTGTTTGTAATAGTGATGCAATTGGTACGGAAAAGTGCAGCAGCGATAAATAAATTTTGTTTACAACTGGGGTGGGTTGGAATTTGGTGGTAAAAATATACCAGCTGATGCATAATGTTGCCAGACTTGACGAATTGTTTATTTTATATAATAAGACATGTTTATGGTGTATCAAATATATGGGTATTTACCAGTTTAAATTTTTTTATACACCACTTGAAATGCAAAAGAAGCTTACATAACATGTTTGAATATTTATGTTTGGTTTTATTGTTCTATCCGATAAACAGCAATGACTTTTTCCAATAAATAAATCTGGCAACAGTGAAGATATGATCATTTTCTTGTGTACACTCAAAATAATTTTCACTTAATTTCCACTATAAAAATCAGGTAGGCTTTAAAATTCTACATTTATTTTATTTATTTATTTATTTATCTACATAATCTTTATAATCGCATAAATAACCACATAACAGTTTTCAAAGCTTACGCAACTATGTACTATTTTCTGACACAATAAAATAAGTAATTTCATACCAAAGTACTATTGGGAATTGAAGTGAATGCTCATATTTCGTTTGAAAGAGACAAATGTCGTTTCGCTTCTATGATTACGAGGTAATTCGTTCCAAATTTTGACAGCACGGGCACGAAAAGAATCTCTCAAATTATTAGAAAGGGCTCTTGGAACAATAAGTAGTAATGCTCGAGAAGAGCGGGCAACCTTGAAGAAGTTTCGGAGGTAAATTGGGGGGTCATTTATAATTTTATATGTTTGGATGCATGTTCTTAGCTTAAGATGATTCACAAAATCACAACCAAGTAAAAACTTCTTATAGGCAGATATATGGTCATTTTTTTTTTTTGATTGTATGCGTATCTTACGACTGCATTGAAAGCCTGGTTTAGTTTTTTGAGATTTGCCTTTGATAAAAGACCAAACAATATGTCTCCATCGAATAGAGAAACAGATCTCGGCGAGTTTTACCAAACTACCAAAAATTAGGAGAATCGGTTGAAAATTTAAAAAATGGCAGCCACTCAAAGTGGCCTGGGGTCATATTGACCCCAGAGCACAGACAAAAGGTTAAGCGAAGATTTGTCGATATTAATGGTCTCGCGGAGATACTCGATGATGTCTTCCTCAGATTGTTCAATGTAGAACGGTGTGACGTAGAATGATTTCATAGTTTCTTCAGTAGGTATTTGGGGTACGATTCCTGTTAACTACCTTTAATCGACAGTCATGTGGCACTTCACATGTTGATGGTGCAGCAGAGCGAATTTCGGTATTTGCAACAGCAGCAGGACGAGTAGCAGTGTTTGCAGCAGCAGTAGTCCTGGAAATCACACTGGCGTAGGTAGTGGTAGTGGAGGCAGGATTTGAGGTAGCAGCAGCGGAGAAAGTGACGGTGGCTGGTTCGGCGGTGGACGTGGTGGCAATTACTCGACTAGTGGTTGAGGTAGTGGTGGTGGCGAGTGCGGTGGTGGCTGGAGCGGCGGCAGGGGCAGTGGCATTGTTGAAAGTCTCGGTTTCGGTGATAGCTCTAGCATTCATTCCGGTAAAAGAAGCAGTAGGCAAACAGACTTCTGGATGATTCGGTGCGTTTTGGCCATCATTGTTGTAAAGGTCATCATTATCCAAGGAAACATCAAGATCTCCTGCGTCAGCGATAGCAGCACTTGAGCGGAGCGAATGATCGAGATTGAAACGATCGATGGTATTGTGGAACTCGGTAGGATCATGAATTGCCGTTCCGGACATCGCAAACTGCTGCAGTCTTGAAGAAAAATTCGAATCACGCCTGACAGTTGTAGAGATAGACACTAAGCCATTAAGCGTCTTCAAATTTTCACCAAATTGACCGACTCGTAGGTCCATTAAATCGACGCGTAATAAAAGATCCCTCATAGTTTTCAAAATCACAGCTTCTCGATCCATAACGCTGGGGTGGAAGTTAACCCTGCAGTTTTCGCAAAACCAGAGTAGTCCAACGTTCGCCGCCCATGCTTTAAAGTTTGTCGCATTCAAACCAACGCAGCCAGGATGAAAAACCCTTCCGCAAGACCCACTGCACAAAACATTTCTGTCAGACCGCGCAAAGCTCCTAGCGCACGCTTTACATGCATCCATAATTTTCAATTATCACCTACCCCACAGAATAAGCCAACCCAGAATAGATTTCCCTACGACAACGAAAAATTAATGTGATAGCTAGAAGGCAGTATAAAATCACACACAATTTTGTGTCCAAGCGAATACAGTGTGTTCATACAAATCCCCTTTATCGTTCCACCTATACTTTCACTCAGGCCGTTGTCGAACCACAGCATGCGCGTCGATCGATGTTTCAGCTTTTGATATAACCAAACGCAACGAGACACACTACTCTATCCTTCTTCAGCGCCGCCGCAGATGAAGCGTGTGGATGCGCACTGAATGGACCTCCACCAAAGCCGTTGTCGAAGCAGAGTCTCGCACGTCAACTGCTGTGTTTCGGCTTTTGAGACTGCCGAGCGCACCAGGACTTGCTGCTCTATTCGAATCAACAGCACCGATTCGGACGTGTGAATGCACTGAGCAAAACGAACCGGTGGATAAATAATATTGCGCATAAGCCCCAAAATTTTATTCCCACCTTTGGGTTTCCGCGCCGAGCACTCAGCGCCAGACTCGGCGACAAGGAGATAGTGGTCAAGTTGGTACTCCTGATTTTTTGACAACTGATGTTGATTGGTTGTGTGAGTGCACCGGTGTCAAAAAATAGAGCTTTTAGCTGAAAATTTAATTGTCAAATGCACATTTTGACAGCAATATAGATGTATGAGTGAATAAAATGTTCAAATGCTCTATCGCGGAAGCAGTCGCTGAAGACAAGTGTCAATGGTTTCAGTGATGAAACGAAAAGTTTCAATGCAAAAAGCAATATTACTAACGACTGAGTGACTCGATCACGGGCGTGAGTGTGAAAGTATAACACCTTCTAGTACCACTAATAACTTTGTTGTTTTCAGTACTTTCTTCGTTTCTGGGCTGGATTTCGTAGTGAAGAAAACAATTTAGAATCACTTTTGCACTTCAGCACGCTTGAAAAAAAGCTAAGCCAACAGTTGTGTTCCGTTTAGCAGGAAATGTTCTAGGGTTCACCAGGCACAAACTGACCGATTGAACGGGAAAACTCGCAAAAAAACCACAATAAGATCACCGCAAGATTTGCTGCGAATGAGTTAGACCGTTACGTTTATTTAATGACCTTACTTGTGTCTAATAAAAATTACTCACATGTCATATGCCTACTAAAAAGAAATGTAGTGAAATTTAAATGAAAACGTAGAAAACAATATCTATATTCTTTTCTAGTGAATACTACTTGTCACGAATGTATGAAAAATATATGAGTGGGGTACTCAGACCGACGTCTATATCCATTTTGAGTAGCATAATTTTACTATATATTTTTTTAGCCTTTCTTTAGAAATAAGTTTCTTCTCTAGGTTTCGTATCATTTTCATAACACACTTCAAGTTTCTACCAATTTCGTTGCCAGGATTGAAGCAGAGGCGACATTTCAATTGATAATGTATCCATCTTTTTTTCAAAATCTAAAAATCGAGATTGCACCACATTTTTTCCTGAAATTAGAAAATTAATGTTCCTCCATAAATAAGACCTGTGCGCCGCCGCCGCCTTTATGTGCAAAACGATAACTATTTAAAGCACCAGTATTAATTTTATAGAGTTTTTGGACTACGGATCACCCAGTAATTTCAACAGCAAAATTGTCATAACCAAGAGTTCGGCATAAACGAAAAAGTCAAATAAATATGAACATAACTGATTAATCAGTAAATGAGGATTTGTTTTTTGGAAACCTATTTTACTGACTGGACAGTATATTCAATCAATGTTCATTTGCATAAAATAAAAGTATAGAGTAATAAAGACTTTGACAGTTTTTGCTTGATAGAGATTGAAAGGAAAGAAAATCTCTCACTTATTATCATCATCACTTACGATATGTAGCATAATATGAAAGATGTGTAGTACGGTAACTCAGGTAGCTTTGGCTATACTCCATGATAATTTCTTTTCAAAATTTGCAAAGGCAGAGGGCATCGATGCATTTCAACTTGTTTTACACAGCAATGCGATCTGTGGCTGAGTTTTGCAAAAGACAGAAAAAATCACTTGGAAACGCAGGTCCAACCAGCACGAAATATTTTTTAGCTCAACGGGAAAGACATAGGCAACAAAACAAGAGCGAGAAGCTCTACAACCGCGTTTATTATTTTCAAAAGGCTGGTCGGCAAATTTTAATTTTTTACCGGTGGCGCTGCACAGTGGTTCCATTCCCCTAGGAGGGCGGTCATAAATATAAATTACGGAAGTTATACGGTAAAATGGTGTACTTTTAGTATTTTTCAGGTTAAACAGCCTATTTTTTAATTATTTGGTAGGCTCAGTCATTATCATACTTTACGGAGCCGATTTCAGTATTATATGCAAAAATCCAACAAACAACGTTCAATTTACATTCTTGAGGAATGTGGGTGGGAAGATGCTTGTTATTGTGAAAGTAGTAAACGAAAATAAACCTGATTGATCCACCTAGCGGTGTTAATGCCTTTCTAGTGCATATAAAAAAAGTATTTTTACCATAACTTTTAGACCCATTGTGGCAAATTCTTATTAGAAAACAAAAGGATATGATTCCACGTCGAACGCAACTTGTTCCGAACAAATTGGTTAAGTCTAGATCAACATTTCTAGACCAAAATTTCGTCTACATATATAGCTATATATGTGGACGAAGAACCAGAAGGAATAAATTTTGGCTGTTACGCCCTTTTCAAATGTTGGTCTAGATCTGAAAAGGGCGTAACAGCCAAAAATTATTCCTTCTGATTCTTTGTCCACATATATAGCTAAATATGTAGACGAAGAATCAGAAGGAATAAACATTGGCTGTTACGCCCTTTCCAAATGTTGGTCTAGAAGTATAAGTGCCTAAAAAATAAGGGAGTTGTTTTGCGTACATACATACGCACACATACACACGCACAGACATATATCATTTGGTATCTAATAATATGGGTCTCCGGGCATCCTATAACAATTCATTTTTGGAACAAACGTATAGCCTTTACGTATACGTAGTATATGAGAAAGGCAAAAAGGTTTAATATATCAATTTAAAGTTGAATATAATACTATTATACCACGATATACTATTTAAAATTCTGCACACAGATAGCTCTTGAATGACAGCTAAAAATTTAAATATCTTCTCAGAGATGTCTGAGAATGGAAATCGAAGAGAAACATGCTTTTCAGTCTAATAAAGTTGACCATGATAAAGAAATTGAGTAGACAAATGTGTTTTCGTCAAAATTAACAAAATTAAGTAAAAAATTGTGTTTTCGTCAAAGAAACATAGTAAAGCTATTTGTTTACCATTTGTTTGGTCGCAGATGATCGCAGCTGAAATAGCCTATAGACGACAGATTAGAGTGTAAATATTTACTCACAGGATGTTTCTGGAGGAGATTTCAAGGGGAAACATATTTTCGTAATGGATGAAGATAACAAAATTTAGAAGAAAATTGTGTTTCCGTCGTAGAAACATAGTAAAGTTATTTGTTTACCATTTGCTTGGTCGCAAACGGTCGCAGCTGAAATAGCCCTCAGATGACAGATTAGAGTGTAAATATTTACTCACAGGATATTTCTGGAGGGGATTTGAAGGGGAAACATATTTTCGTTAAGGATGAAGATATCAAAATTCAGAAGAAAACTGTTTTTCCGTCCAAGAAACATAGAAAAGTTATTTGTTCACCATTTCCGTGGTCGCAGATGGTCGCAGCTGAAATAGCCTTTAGATGACAGGTTAGAGTGTAAATATTTACTCACAGGATGTTTCTGGAGGGGATTTGAAGGGGAAACATACTTTCTTGGAGGATGAAGACAACAAAATTTAGAAGAAAATAGTTTTTTCGTCGAAGAAACATAGAAAAGTTATTTGTTCACCATTTCCGTGGTCGCAGATGGTCGCAGCTGAAATAGCCTTTAGACGACAGATTAGAGTGTAAATATTTACTCACAGGATGTTTCTGGAGGGGATTTCAAGGGGAAACATGCTTTCTTAGAGGATGAAGATAACAAAATTAAGTAGAAAATTGTTTTTCCGTCGAAGAAACATAGAAAAGTTATTTGTTTACCATTTGCTTGGTCGCAAACGGTCGCAGCTGAAATAGCCTTTAGATGACAGGTTAGAGTGTAAATATTTACTCACAGGATGTTTCTGAAGGGGATTTGAAGGGGAAACATACTTTCTTGGAGGATGAAGACAACAAAATTTAGAAGAAAATAGTTTTTCCGTCGAAGAAACATAGAAAAGTTATTTGTTTACCATTTGCTTGGTCGCAGCTGAAATAGCCTTTAGATGATAGAGAATAGTGTAAATATTTATTCAGGAAATGTTTCTGGAGGTGATCTGAAGGGAAAACATATTTTATGAGTGGATGATAATAATGAAATTCAGAAGAAAATTACGAATCCGTTCTTCAAACACAGTAGAGTTTTTCGTTGACCATTTGCTTGGTTGCGGACGGTCCCAACTGAAATAGCATGTAGATGACAGATTCGAGTGTAAATATTTACTCAGAGGATATTTCAAGAGAGAATTCAAAGGTAAAACATAAGTTTCATGAGGTATGCCAACATTTTCATGAATAGTTTATTTAACTGAATTATCTTAAATCCAAAGCTTTATACAGATCATATTAGCTTGAATTCTACAAAAATGACGATTGCATCTTAAATAGTATACCATAAAGTAGCAGTTTAGGGATAACTTGTTGAATTTCGATAAAGTCATGTTTTTGTATTTATGACCTATGGGGGATCCACTGTGCGCTGTATAAATTTCTACCGACTTTTTGTGCCGTTCAACATTTTATGGATTTAATGATTCATTCAGAAAAAATAAAGAAAAGTCAAAATAATCAACAGAACTTGTTACCGAGACTCGGGAATTTATTACTGACAAACGTTGTTGGTCTACTAACAAACTTGAATTTCAGTAAAAAATAATTTTTCCAGTTGAAACTCGGCATACAAAATACCGAACATTGAAACGCTGGTTAAGTGTATATACATTTTTCAAATCAAAATCTTCCACATAATGTACATTTTCACATCAGAGTTTCAAAGCATTGTAAATTAAGAACACGAAGTGCCTATTCCGCTCGAACTCATTACACTATGAAAGCCCCTAACCTGTTGATCTTAATAACCCATTTTTATCAATAGTAGGTCCATACCTGCCAAAACCATTATTTTTCCTTCAAAAATTCGTAAAAATATTTGAAAAACACGAGAAAAAAAATCTGCTAGTACATACCTATCAGAAAACAATTCTCGGATAAATTCGAGTAAAAAAATCTAAAGGAAGGGACAAAAGTTAAAAATAATTTTTGTATCGTCCTAAATAAATCAACGAACTTGTTGCTTTAAAAATTATATTTTTCACATTGTTTTAGAAATTAAAGTCAAAGATTTTACGTTCTTAACGTTTTTACTGATTTTGAAGGTTGCTATAAAATGGTCCGCTCTTTAAGACAGGGCACAGACTGGTGTGCGCCAATCACCGAGGAATAAACCTCCTTAATTCGGCGTACAAAATTATGTCCAGAATTGTGTTCAACAGATTGAGACCGCTTGAAAAGTCCATTGTCGGTAAATACTAGACTGGGTTCTATGAGAGGCGAACAACGACGGCTTACTACTTGCTGGAAACAGAAGTATATTACAGACTTATAGGCAATTTTTCCCAATAGCATGCTCGTATATTAATAATGGTATTCGCAAAAGAACAATTTCGGCATCATTTGTGTCCTTTTTGCTTTTTCATGCTGTTAACTTTAGTAAATCCCAATCAGCATCGCACCTAGTTCGCACTTAAATTGAAAACTACTCAGGAAGAATTTTGCTTTCAAATTTTAAAGACATTGCTTCTTCCCACGTCAATGCACATAATCAGGCAAGCGCGCTCAACGTCCCGCGTGTAGTCATGCAAAGAAAACAGAAAGACACTCACGCTCTAGGGGCAAATAGTTGTCACGATTCGTTCGTAGGTAGAACGGCTAGAGTAACTTATTTCTCAGAGCAAGACTAAATCTTGCAATATTTTGTTATGTGCGAGTGTCCAAGGTAATAACACTCAATCGTGAAAGATGGGAACCCAATATTGTTCGTAAATTGCACAGATCGCAATCTGTACAGTTTAGGATAAACGTCGAATCGGATCATGTTCGCTCGATTTCCATCGCTGATCTAGAGAGTAGGAGGTTGAGGGTTCGAGTCCCTTCAAGACACGTGGATTCTTTCTCGCAAATTTCATATCAATTTATCCATTTCGAAACATGTGCACAGCCAAGATATTTGATAACTATTTCAATTTATTAATTGGGCCTAAAAGTTGAAAATAAAACGTCATTTCATGCGTTGGCACACAAAAAATCAGCTGTATTCTTATGTTGTTAAGATGAATAAACCCCATCAACTTTTTCAATAAATGTCTACCCGCATTACGATGTATGAAGAATGACGTACCAAATGAAGACTAAACATCGGTATAGTGGCGGTGTCCAATCCAAGAAATTTTAATTTTAGAAGAACAATACTGCGCTCGAAACAAGTTTCGCGTTAGCTAGCTATAGTTTTTAAATTATACTAATAGGTCTGCCATTTAAAGTTTGATTATTTTCTTAGACACTCTACCATAAACATTTTATTCACTGTTCATACAATCTGAATCAAATTTATAATGATTCTGCGTAATAGAAGCCCGGACGGTATATCGAGAGAATTATCGGCGATGCAGTACATTACTCTGCGAAATTCATCCGGCCGCATCGCTTGGATTGAAACTCTCCAAAAGGTTCGTCGCTGGCTGAATACCCAAGTCTTTTGTTGCTAGCAAGTTGTTCAAGAAAATTTAATAGTTATAATACAGCGTTTGTAGCCCCAATAAACATGAGGGATAGTGCCGTTTCTCGCTTTCATTTGGATGTAAATTTATGTGTGCAACGTCGGATTATGCAAGCCGACGCACCTCGATCTCGGTACGAAACGAAACAAATGAAAGTAATCGCGTATATGATGCCTTTGCATTTGCTGGCTTGAGAAGAGAGATGTTGAAAGGATGGGAAGATGAAATCCTCCCCTTTCCATGCTTTCTTACCCAAGCGGTAAGAAAAGCAACGAAAATACCTCAAATCGTAATTGAACTGAAACAATACTCCCGCAAGAATTCGTTATGGTCTTGCCCGAAATTTGCATTCTCCCGAAAACTTTGACCCCGCATCGACGATGTCGTCGCCGTTGCAGCGAAAATTCCACAGTTCATACATTCTGTACGTGCGGTTCGATATTTTTCCACTCAATTCGTTTTGGGAACTTTGGCCGTGGAAACCGGCAAGAGGCGGAAAGCCGAGCAGTAATTTACATGTCACGCCCCATGTTACTAATTTTTATTGTTCCATTATTTTCCGCTTATTCCTTTGGGACGACGTCGTTGCGGTTGTCGTTGTCGTCGTCGCATGCCACAGACCCGGTGGAAACACACAAAAGTCAAAAGTCGCGACCAAGTTTTCCCATATATGTGCACCCGAGAGAGAAAATAGACGGCTGACGGTCGGTGCGCGCTGCGCATTCGTTCGCAACAAATTCGCACAAACTGCTCAGTAGGTTATCGTCGGAAGCATCGAGTAAACGAATCGTGGTCCGCGGATAAGCGGGCATTCCTTAGTTTGCTTTACGTACGGGATCCAAAATACCATTCGTTCTGGGAAGAATACTTTCGATAAAATGACCAATTGTCTCGCATTGGAATTGGGCAACTCGGTTGTCGGCACTTCTAAATCAACCCACGAAACGACTTGCACCGTGAGATGGTTCGTTGATTTTCTATTGCGAATGGGGCAGTCAATTCGCTACACCATATTCATTTACCTTATCAAAACATGAGAAAAAACTTCACACTACCCACAAATGTTTCCGGAGCTGCAACGAATACTTGAATTTGTAAGATTTTTTTGTTTGTCGTTTTTGCTCATATTATTTGAAATCACCACAAGTTCATGCCTAGGGAGACTAGCACAAGCCTATACTTCGACATTACACAAAGGATGTTATTACCCTTGATGTGATATGAACAATATTCTTTAACAACCATTTGATATTATTAGTTTTATCAGATGGTTGAATTGTTTAATGAAATGCGAATTTGAACACAAATCATCATAGATTTTTATCATGCACTTACCATGAAATTCATAAATATATTGCTGGTAAATATTAGACACCACACAATATTGGCCGTTAACAGTCAGTAATCGCGATGCTAATGAATTTTCACTTTCTAAAAATTAAATTCCTTAGTAGATGTTGCTGGTCTATGACTTATTGAGCATGAGTGCCTACCAATGTCGTACTCCCCCATCTCTTCCCCCTTTCAAACAGATTGCTGCTGCTGGTGCAACTCACAGTTAGTGCCAGTGAATAGTTGCGCGCGGAATACTAGTAGTTGTATCCAACAGGTCCCGCTGCCCGTAAAAACTCGAGATTAGCTTATTCATTCCAATAAAGATAGCATTGCCGGTCGATCGAAGCATTTGTTGATTTTGGTTGCTTCTTGCTTAAGCGCACAGTTCCGGGTCCCAATACAAATGCCTGGCAAAACCTAATAAGTTGCTCGAATTTTGCACCAAAGAGTAATTTAAGATCGCCGAATTCATTTTGAGGTTAGAATTGTTATCCGACATATGCAATGCTACTCAAGAACTTCCGGAAGCCCATGTTCTAAGATCTGAAGCAGTAATAGCGTCCTCATTCTAACATCGAAACAGTCATTTTCCAGCTTTGGCGCAGCTAAGCGCAACTCTCTTCACTACCCACCGGAAAGTAGACACTACAGCATCAACTTCAACAAGTCACCAAAAATTAAATTTACAAGATGAGAACATCGTTCCTGGGAAGCTTACCATATTAAAGCTTGATCCACCAATTTTTTCTTCTCGTCGCTTCTCCAGGTAAATTTTACAAGCATATTCACAAAAATTAAGGACCGTGACGGGATTCGAATCCAAAAAAATTTTGAAATTTTTAGAGCGCCCACTATAACTACGTCACCACATTAACTAATTGAAAGTAAAAGAAAAACTGCTGTATTGAATTGAAGGAGAGGCAAAGTAAGATTCGTCGAAAGTTCTAGAACGTCCGGAGAAATGGTCAGTTGGACAAGTTTGTCCAAAATCGATTGTTGTCGTAATGTGAGAGCAAGATCAATGCATAGAACACCCATCGATTCCGTATGGCCAATAATCAGAATTTTGGCCGGAATTCTCAAAATATCCGGAGAAGTGGAAAATTTTGGAACTCCGTCCTAAAAAACACGACTTCAAAGATCCCTTATTTTAGCATTGTGGGAGCAAAATCATCGCAAGGACAACAAATTGAACCTGAATGGGAATCAAGTGGTCCTATAGAAGTTCCGGAGAACCCGGAGTAGTGACCAAATTGGAAATCGTCCTAGGCTGCTATAATTTTATATACACCATTTGCTCTAGCAACGTAAAATACGTCCTCAAAAAGTAGCAATTTTTGTATCAAAATGAGAGCAACATCTTTGCAAAAAACATCCATTGACCCCGGGAGGCCACTAAGTGGTCCTTAAGAAACTCTGGAACATCTGGAAAAGTAAACAATTCCAGAAATTAGCCCTAGAAAGTTGAGACTTTTTTTTAACGTACTAGAATGCTGTGGGTTTTTATAAATAAAATATTGAAATAGGAACGAAGAAACTGATTAGACAAGCCAGTTTCTCCATCGAGTGAGGGAGTGCATCTAGTAATAGAACTCTAGATTTTTTCATACGAATTATACGGAGCGTAAGAAAATTACAGACTTCCTATCCTCTCATAAGTTATTATTTATTTATTCAGACTAAGGCCGAAGTGGCCTGTGCGGTATATAAGAGTCTTCTCCATTCGGCTCGGTCCATGGCTACACGTCGCCAACCACGCAGTCTACGGAGGATCCGCAAGTCATCTTCCACCTGATCGATCCACCTTGCCCGCTGCGCACCTCGCCTTCTTGTGCCCGTCGGATCGTTGTCGAGAACCATTTTCACCGGGTTATTGTCCGACATTCTGGCTACGTGCCCGGCCCACCGCAGTCGTCCGATTTTCGCGGTGTGAACGATGGATGGTTCTCTCGCAACTCGTGGTTCATTCGCCTCCTCCACGTACCGTCCGTCATCTGCACCCCACCATAGATGGTACGCAGCACTTTCCTCCAAGTGCGCGTTGGTCCTCCACGAGCATCGTCCAGGTCTCGTGTCCGTAGAGGACTACCGGTCTAATGTGCGTTTTGTAGATTGTCAGTTTGGTACGGCAGCGAACTCTATTCGATCGAAGCGTCTTGCGGAGTCCAAAGTACGTACGATTTCCAGCCAGTATGCGTCTCCGAATTTCTCTGCTGGTGTCATTTTTTATTAATTTCGACTGTAGTTTAATGATTCAGAGATGGCTTTTCAGTCTTGACAAAATCAAAACACTGTTATTTAATCTTGTCCAACGTTTCGATCCGTTTGGGACCTTCCTCAGGGACTCAATTCTTACAGGTTTATCCTTAACTGTGGTTCTGCTTAACCATTGATTGTCATGAGGTCAGGATTTTCCCACATAAACGATAACGGTTCGAGCACCGCATTTATGGTAAAACCCTTTCCGTTTATCGTTCGTTGGAATTCAGTGCCTGGCACAAGATCGATCACCAGAGGAAGCAATGGTTATAGCGCGGTAGTTGCTACAATCCAGCTTATCGCCCTTTTTGTAGATGGGACACACGACACTTGAACGGTTTAACTGCTCATAGAACTTTCGTGTGTTATTAGCGCGGTACAGTTGCTCCGTCTCTTCACGGTCTCGATCTTCCTGCTGGCGCTTTTTCCTCCGGAAAATCGAGTTTTGTCTGTTTCGCGCCTGTTTATATCGTGCCTCGTTCACCCTCGTGAAGTGTTGCAGCAATCTCGCCCATGCTGCATTCTTCTCTTCCACTAACTGCTCACATTCGCTGTCCTACCAGTCGTTTCTCTGATCCGGGGGCTTCGTGCCTAGTACAGCGGTTGCGGTGATTCCAATGGCGGATCGAATATCTCTCCAGCCATCTTCAAGAGACGCCTAGCTGCTTTTCCGTCGGAAGTGCCACTTCCAACTGCTGCGCGTAGTCTTGGGCTAGTCTTCCGTCTTGTAGCCGCCTAATGTTTAGCCGCGGTGGACGACTCCGACGCGTGTTGTACACCGTCGAGAGTTTTGAGCGCAGACGTACTGCAACGAGGTAGTGGTCGGATTCACACTGCGGTAAGTGCGTACGTTCGTGATGTCGGAGAAGAATTTACCGTCGATTAGTACGTGGTCGATTTGGTTTTCCGTTACTTGATAAGGTGATTTCCTTGTGGCCTTGTCGATATTCTAGGTAGCCACTCGATGCCCGCTTTTCCACACTTTCTGTCCAGTCCAGCAGATTTCCTGCAGCGCTACGACGTCGAAGTTGCGGGGATGTAATTCATCGTAGATTATCCTGTCGCAACCTGCGAAGCCTAGAGACTTGCATTTCCATGTTCCAAGCTTCCAATCGTGATCCTTCATTCGTCGCCTAGGTCGTTGCCGATTGTATCGAGTCGTATTATCTTCTATGTCGTTCGTAATGGTTGATTTTAAAGGCGGCTTATTGGGCCTGCGCAAACCTCCTGTCTCGTCGGAGGGCCGTCGTGTCAGGGCTGTTTAGCGCCCCACCTAACACCAGGACTTAGGCTTGTGCGGCTTGTCGCTTTGGCGGAGCCTATTTGCGGATATATGCAGCTTTTTATTTGAATTATTTGAATAAAATTTGAAATGCTAATCAAAACAAACGGCTTACAAATAGAGGTGTGCGCCGCCGCGCCACGCCGCCGCCGCCGGCAGTTTTTGGCACGCCGCCGCCGCCGACATTTTTGCATCGGCGCGCCGCCGTTTAAAATTTGCCACGCCGCTGATCTATAATTTTCCACGCCGATTGAAATTTTCAGTGGAAACTCCTTGGATTTTCCGTATAATTTGCTGATGGATCTCTACAACATTACGTTGAAACATCAGAGAATTTTTCGTGAGGATACCAATTATTTCCATGAAAATTCCATACGATACCTTGTTAAAATTTCGAAGAGCTCTCCGTAAAAACTAAGCGTGTGAAAATTGCGAAAAATGAAAAAATGAAAATCTAATTTAAATTGAATTTTTGAATAGAAAAGAGTTGTTCGGCAGAAAGTCACAAGACTGAAAGTTGTTAGGCCGAATCGTTTAACCGAAAAGATTAGTTGGTAGAAGCCTACCCAAGCAAAGCTTAAGAGCAAATCGATAACTTGTTTTAATGTTGTGAAATCATCGATTATGTTTACTTAATTTGATATCTTTTTGGTCGTTTTGACGGTTAAAATAACAAAACGTTTAGCAGAATCAGCTTACCGTGACATCAAATCAAAAACTATTCTACTGTCGATGAGAGGACATCGAAAACTAAATTTGATATTGGTTTCCGATAGCAAAATAAGTACACAGTTTGATGTCATATCATTCAATTTAGTAATCTACAGCAACATGAGATCAAAATATATAATCAATCATGATGATTTATACATATTTGAAAACAAATCGTGAATCATTTTGTTGTCAAAAGCAAAATATTCTATATGCTCTCATTATGTTTTCAGACTTCGATAGGATATGTAGCCTACAGATATATATCCGAGAATTTTATTTGGTCGAACAGTTCCTTTGGCTAAAAAAATAGTCAACTTGTCCTTCGGCTGAAATAGTCGTTTGACAGAAAGGGCAATTTGGTCGAAATGCACATTCAGTCGAAAGTGTCGTTCGGCTGAATTGATCATTTAGGATATTTTCACGACAATAACGGGAGAATCTTTTGAATTTCGCCTCAAAAAATTGACGAACTTCCCCAGAAATTCTTCAAGTTTTTCCAGAATATTCATTTGAAAATTATTTTCAGATTTTCCACGGGAACTACTTTCACGTTTCGAGAACTCTTTGTAATTACCAAGGGAAATTGTTTGGGATTTACATTAGAATCTCTACAGAGTTTTTACGGGAAGTTGTTCCAAATTTCTACAGGAAAATATTCGGAATATTCACGGAAAGTTCCTATTGAGTCTTTGTTGAGTATTCTTTAAAATTCACACAGAAAATTTTGACTAGTGAAAGAGATGCTTTAACGTTGACTTCCCCAATCTAAATTAATCAAGCCGGTTAGTTTTTTATCCTTTATTAGAGTGATTTGTTTTTTTTTCGCAGGAAGAAGTTCATCATTAAACGGCTAGTTTGGCATAGTCAACTTTAAAACATCGGAAAAATGCTCGGAGTTTTTGAAGATTGTTTCTGGTTTCTTCAGAAAATTCTTTCTACTTTCGATTAAAAATTCTTGGTAAGTTTCATTCCATTCCAATAAGACCGAAAGTGACAGACGGCCGAGCTGGTAATTTGGCCGAAAAAGCCGTTTGCCCTAACAGGCCGTCTGGCCGAAACCATCGTTGCCCAAAAATGCCATTTAGCAGAAATAGTTTTTTGACAGAATGGGTCATTTGGCCAAAAATGTCAATTGGCCGAACGGAGTCATACGGCCAAAACCTCGTACTGATACCCGTTCTCGTTCTGATCAGAAATGGCCACTTGTTTGGCGAAATGGTCTTTTTGACAATTGACCATTGAACAAAATTTCGTGGCCTCTCTATTTTAAGGTGAATACTAGACTTTAGGCCAAAAGACATCTAGCCAGGTACCATTTAGCACAACGGAAACTGTTATCAGATCAAAACTGGTTTGACCGAAAATGTAGTTTGACCGGAAGCGATGTACAGCCAAAAGGAAAATTTGGACGGACTTGTAAAAAGTTGTTCACCCTAACAGGTCATTTAGCTCAAAATGCCGTTCGGGTGAAAAAGTCGTTTGACCGAATATACATCATTTGACCAAAAATGCCATTTGGTAAAAAATGGCATTTGGCAGAAAGAGTCATTTGGACCTTAAATGTCATTTCTGCAACCTTCTTTGAAAAGTGTCGATCGGCTGAATTGGTCATTTCGCCAAAGAAGACGTTCATCCGAATTGGTTATTTGACAGAGAATGCTGGTCGGCCAGAAAGGTTGTTTTGCAGAAAGGACATTTTCTGGCCAAATTACCATTCCTACCAAACACTATTTTCGGCCAAATGATCTATTTGGTAAGAAGATTTTTTCGGCCAAATTACCAGTTCGGCTGAATGTCCATTTCGGCTGTATGTCGTTTTTGGTAAAAATACATTTTTGGTCGGACCATTTTTGACCTGATAACAGTTTCGGATAAACGTTCAATTCTGCTTAATGGGGTTTGGTTAGATGGCTTTTGACTTAAATGTTAGTATAGACTTAAAAGTAGAGAGGTTACGAAATTTCGTTCAACAGTCTTTTCAACGTAAATGTCATTAGGCCAAACGGATGGATATTATGGACTAAATTACCCATTCAGTTATTGACATTTGGCCGTAAGACCTGTTGGCCTAAACGATATTTTCGGACAAGTGACCTATTCTGTCAAACGGCCGGTGACCTATTCATATAGGCCAATCGGCATTTTTGGGTAGATGACCTATTCGGCAAAACGACCTGTTAGGGATAACGACTTTTTCGGACAAACGGCTTTCGGCCAATGGAATTTCCAAAGAATTTCTTACGGACAATACACTAGTCGTTCGATAACTGTAACATGACGCATTCTAGACGTCAAACAATTGTCAGACGTCGTCAAAATAGAAGTGCATCTGATTGTTCACCGCTATGCAGTGATCATCGACTTTAACATAGTTTTGAAGCTCTGCTGTTTGATAACTGCAAAACTGATGTAACTTTTGCAGTTAAAAGCATTGCAGTTAAATGACTTGCAGTTATCGAACGTCTACTGTACAAAGAATTTCCCGTAGAATTCCAAGAATTTCGAACAATTTTTCGTTGAATCGTTTTGAACAATCCTCCGCGGAAATTTTAAAGAAGTTTCCGTTCAACTTACGGAGAATGCATTAAGGATCTGGCTTTCTCAGTCTACGGACCAGATCGTTAATGCAACAATTTTTCAGTCGTTAATTATTAACACTTACGGAGAATTTCTCCTGAACCTTCCAGAGAATTTTTCTCGAAAACTCCTTAAAGTCTCCCGCGAAAATTCTTAAAAATTGACTGTTTTATCGTAGGCCATGCCAAACAAGCCGTCTTTAGTATGTCTAAGACGAATTAAGTACTCTCCATTTAATTCCACCAGTTAATTTTCGTTATCTTTGCAGATACGTATTTCGACCACAACTGTGTGGTATTGTATTGTGGTATGTATTCAACCGTCTAAGACGAATTAAGTACTCTCCATTTAATTCCACCAGTTAATTTTCGTTATCTTTGCAGATACGTTTTTCGACCACAACTGTGTGGTCGAAATACGTATCTGCAAAGATAACGAAAATTAACTGGTGGAATTAAATGGAGAGTACTTAATTCGTCTTAGACGGTTGAATACATTCCACTAAAAAAGCTTTATATATTTTTCCGTCTTTAGTATTCTAGATTGAGAAAGCCAACGGTAAAACACCCATTCAACCAGCCGCACTCTACTACAATTATCAATAATGTTCTGTACAAATTTGGAATAATACTCAATAGAAACTCAACAAGACCTTTTCATAAATTTCCGAAGTTTTTCCTGTAGAAGTTAAGAACATTTTTTTTGTAAAAATTCTGAAGTTTCTCATGTAAATTGCGACAAATTTTCTGCTGAAATTTCAAACAATTGTATTTGGGAATTCAAAAGAGCTTCTCTTGGTAATTCCAAAGATTTCTCGAAACTTCAAACAATCCGAAAATATTTTCCAAATTTTGGTTTTCCTCCAGATATTTCTGGAAAAGTTCATAAGATTTTTCATGCGAAAATAAAAAAAAATCTTCTTTTAATGTCTTGAAAATATGCCGAAAAATTGCAAAAAAAAATCTTAGAAAAACGTAATGAAAAAAATCGCCACGCCGATTCACGCCGCCGCCGCCGCCGCCGCCGGGTAAAATGCCTTTCGGCGTGACGCCGAAAACGCCGCCGCCGCCGCCGGCCTAAATTCTGACAAACGCCGCCGCCGACGAATATCGGACCGGCGCACACCTCTACTTACAAATAGTAGGCACCCGTTATCACACAAATATGAGCTCGATTGACAGAACGAAGTGAAGAAAACAGCTGATACAAATCTGAATGTTTGGTGAAAAAATGTTTTAGTTACCAGATAAAGATTGTCGCTTTGATTCCCTTTGTTCTGCTGTCCGAAACATGTGTGGTACCTAACTGTCAAATCGTACGTATTTTTCCTTCATTGACATTTAGATCCCCTATCCTCGCCAGCAAAAGATGTTCCGGACAGCGACGACAGCGACAATCTTTATCTGGTAACTAAAATATCTTTTGTTTGGTGCATCGCCTATGTATCAATAAAGCTACTTGTTCTGTCGGGACATACCTATGAGTCATAGTCCATGACAACTCAGATATTCGACGGATGTCCTAAGAATATTCGCTCGGTCACGACACTGCCCTAACTTAAAATCAATGCTGCTGCTAATTCCATAACTAGCATTAAGAGAATAATGTTGCTCTGCATTTGTTCAACTAGTTTCCTGTGCGAAAATAAAGATATTTAGATGAAATTTTAATTAAATCAGTTTGGGCAAGAAAGCAAGCGTTACAATGCGTTACGCTTTCATCGCTGAAAATCTCAAAATGCACACAATAAGTTCATGTCGAAATTTAAAATTTAGAATGCAGGAATCATCTTATTTATGTATGCCAATCGAAAGATAAAGCTTTGCTTCAGCACAATTGACCAGAGCGAATTGACTTTTAAGATATTTAACTGGGGGTATCCAAAATGTGTACATTTGAGGGTTCAAGATATGTTGTACTGTCCAAAACGAAGAATATTTTCATTTCAGAAAGTACACAATTGGACATTTACCCTATGTCATTATTTTTCAATTGGGAGTGTGTGGCAGCTAAACAGCACTTGCCGTTTACTATATTAAACAAATCTCGATTAACTTTTCAAAGGACCTAAGTAACATTTTTTTCATGAATTAATTTGAATATTGCAATCAACAGACTAATATGATGACTTTTGATTGCAGTACTCAAATTAATTCATGAACATTTATTCATTGGGTCCTTTTGAAAAGTTAAGCGAGAAATACTAAATTACTTCGAAACCATCGAAGTAGGCCCAATGCGAACCACAACTGACAGTCACATTATTAGCAATCAAAGCAATCGGGCAATGTGTCGATAGCCACATGTAGTGTACCATCAAATAAGGTGTTGGAAGTACACGTGGCACCCGCTTGCCTACAGCCAGACTATACTCCACAGGGAGTTAGAAAGTGACTTCCAGGAATTGATATGACCAAAGCTGGCCACATTGGCATGGTCCTAAACCACTCGGAACCCTAAGCTTAATCTTTATCCCATATATATGTAACTTGCACTCCCATGTCATTATTTTGAGATGAAAAGTTGGAAAGTGACTTCCGGGAATTTGGATGGCCTCTATTGGCCTCATTTACATGTTCCAAAGGTATCCGGAATCCGGCCCCGGTTTACCATTTGTGAGAAAATTCCAAATATGACTTGCGACATTGCCGGTCATTGCTGCCTTGTACCTTTTTTAATCACTTTCACAGTTATCGACTGCGAGGTTTTCTAGGCCAGGTTACCATTTTTGCATTTGTGTATCATGAGGCTAACACGATGATACTTTTATGCCCACACCCAAAAAACAAATCTGACAATAATTGTATAAAATCTGGGCATATACAATTCTGTAAGCTTTTTATACAAATATTGTATTAAAATAATACAAATCTGTATTATTTCAATACAATAATTGTATTGAAATAATACAGATTTTGTATATGCCCTATTATTATACAGTTTCTGCAAGGTTCTTATGCAGAACTGTATTAAAATCTGCCATCCGCTGGTTGGGTGCAGAGAAGTCGAGAAAATTTCCTAGAACGTACCGCTGTTTGAACCCAGTCTCCTTCAGCATGGGCTTGCTTTTCAGCCGCGCATCTTACCGCTCGGCTAAGGATGTTACCATTAGGTCAGGTTAGGTCATATCAATTCCCGAAAGTCACTTCCGAGCTCCTTATCGCAAAATTATCACATATGATTTGTCACAAACTATAATTGATTTTTTCAAAATTGGTCCAGATTCCGGATACCCTAGGACCCTAGTGTTGACCAATGACAGTATTAGTTAATTTTAACAGCATAGACTAAAGATTAGGGGCCCTCTTTAGCCGTGCGGTAAGACTCGCGGCTACAAAGCAAGACCATGCTGAGGGTGGCTGGGTTCGATTCCCGGTGCCGGTCTAGACAATTTTCGGATTGGACATTGCCTCGACTTCCCTGGGCATAAAAACTACTGCAGCACAACCCGGAATAATTCGGGAACCAATCTTATTATTGAGTCACTTGTCATAATTTAGGAACCTGGGGGGTCCCGTAGCGTGGTTGCCCTAGCAGCACACATGTTCGGGATAGGTTGCTGTAGCTTATATGTGACCGAATTCAGTCACAATCAAGTTGCTGCAACCATTTATGTCTGACTTGTGCTGCTCGGGTGGCTACACGTTCGGTTTACAAGCGAATGGTCATAGGTTCGATTCCTAGCCACTCCACGAAACTCTCGTTAGTCTCAGGATCCCGCAGCCCATACGGTGGCGTTCTGGGGTACTACGCGTCTTACCATCACGGCTATTTGATGACGACTGACAACTTGTTCTTCTCGGTGGCTTTCCTCCAACGTCACCCGGATAAATGGTAACCAAAGAATGCAACGATCATTGTATAGACGACATGGACAAAACGACACAATAGACTCACGATGAGATGGACTGTCAACAGTAATGAGTAATGGAAATCTAAAAATAGATTCTGTGTGGATTCTGTACAGCAGAATATCACAGTAGATCTCGGCACAGTAGCGGTTAAGTAACACAGAGTGCCTAACAAATAAAGAAAGGAATTAAAAAAAATCTAGGAGACTATACGGTTCTTTCTTCTGAGAAAAAAATATACAAATCGGTTTTAAGTTGATTTCTACCCCTTCCGTCAGACGTATACCTTGCTTACAGGGATTAATGATTATTATTGTGTTTAACATCACAGCGCGTATCGTTTGATGTTTCTCGAATCCCACCCTCTTTCACTCTAACTTTCAACTACTCAGTGACTGAGTGAAATTGTATTGCAGTCTTTTTTTTTCCACGGAAATTTTACTCAGTTTCCGTCAAAAGTGGGAAGATAGGGGGGACCCGATTGGGCACCTATGGTTATTTGGTTATTCCTGTCTGAACAGACCCATAAATTCTTATCGGGAAAATTTGAATGGACTCGCCCTTTGCAGCTAGTATCTTCTGGGCAAACTAAATTGGGCCGTGGTCTACTGATATTTCACAGAGTTATGGTTATTCGAATTTTGGTAATTTTTTTCCAATCCCGATCATTTTTTTCAACCCCAGTATATTGTAATATTTTCTGTAGTTTGGAATAGAAATGTTTTTCCTGACCCGTAACGCTGGGTAGACACCTTTACGTGGTGTGTTACGGGGTAAGATCTACCACGGTTACATTGCCAGCTACAGGAAAATCCTGACCCAACGAATACCTTCCTCATTATCCAACTCTGTGGTACTTATGAGGGTGTCGCTAAGTCGTTAAGTAAGTACCACATCAACACTTCCTTCCCCTCCCTAGTTACGGTGAAAATGGGCGTGACCAGGAGTAGTAATCCTCATGCTTTTGTTATTTTTGTTTAAGACTGGAATCAAGGACCAATCCCCTTCTTGATTTCTGATAGCATTCTAGATAAGGATCTCAAAAGTAAAACATGAGTATCACTGGTGTCCACTCTACGAATCACACCGTAACAATGCTAATGCTAATGCTTTAGAGAGATTAAGATACCCAACAGGGAAAAAAAAAAAAAATGCTTTAGAGAAGACATGTTTTTTCTGTCTAATGTAGTCTTATTTAGCATTAAGCCTGGATCAATCTAAACAAGCATGTTTCTGTTTTTTACGCGTCCACTTCACTAATTTTCAAAGCAGTGATTTTAAATAAAGTGAATCAATTACATTGAATGCGTCTTGTCTTTACCAAATAAACACATTCAGATTGTAAACCATCACAACATCGATTACATAAATGAGAATCTCCTTTCTTACCAATAGGCATAATCGAACAAACAGTTCAGCGCCTAGTCACATAGAAAGGGGGATGCACTCCCTGTAACCTTTCGACAAGGAAAATCACGCCGTATTTTTTAATTTATTCGTATGTGTTGATTGCATCCAGGACCCGGGGGCAGGGGTTTGCGCATTGACACGCAAAAAACCAGCAGCAACAACTGGTGATCGTGCTCGGATTGGATCGTGGGATTTCTACAAATCTATTCGATCGAAGAAGAAATTCCACCGTGGAACGTGTCAATTGCGCCGGCCGTAATTAATTTACACAACCTTCCACGGCCCACCAGAATAGTTTATCCAGGGTGCCGCGAGAGGTGCTTTAGATTTGCAATTTTGTGATTTAATTTTTGCCCGCAGATATCGATCGTGGTCGTCACTTTCATAATCTCCTGGCGATCATTCCAGCGATCTGTGAGCAACTCGATCGGCACCAGCGATGCCGACGGCGGAGGTGATCTGTTGGATCGGAGCTTCGACGATGGGGTGATGAAGTGTGGTGATACTTTGACGTGCGTAGAGCAAAGATTTGAACGAATTCAACCTGGTGGTGGCCTCGATTTTTCGTCTTTGGGCACGAGGGGCGTCTTGTTACCGCCAGCCTGAGGCGCTGAAACTACTAATTAATTGTAACCGATGTTTCGTAATAATTGGCCGCGCGAGAGGTGCTAGGTGAGTTTTGTGTATAAGGCTACAAGTTGAATGAAGTTGGATGTTTCATGTTCAGGAATGGAGTAGTACGTAATTGAGAGATCAACAAAGTCATATTTATTGAGTTGAGAAACATGTTGAAGGTATGCATTGAACATGATCCTTAGTTGTAATTTACTTACAATTTAGTGCTTATAAAGCTGTCCCACATAATCGTACCTGAAAAAAGAAAATGAAATTACATATCAAATTAAATGCAAAGGATCAATATTGTGCAAAATGTTTTCAGTTTCATTTGAACGTTCAAGATATGGCCCAAAAACATGTCTAAAAGTCGAGATTTCAGTTTTGAAAAAATAAAAGAAAAACTTCAACATCCGAGATCTTGGCGATTCATTTGAAAATTTTGAAACCTGAATAAAACCTAAACGAATGCGTAGGGTGATGTTGAAGGTTTGAAAAGAGTCCTTGCTCTTAATATCCTTTAAGACCGGCGAAAAACTACCGAAATTCCGAAACTTGATCATAGGTTATCATTGTCTTGCAAAAGCAAGGTAAGGCTGGAATTTCAAAAGAAAACTTCAAAAAATGATTAGAATTCGGGTAAAAAACCTCTTTTAGTATTACTATTCACTATTCAGCAACATAAACCCAGTAATCTTGAAACTGTCCGGAAACATTGTCGTCCCTTTAGAAGTTCAACAGCGAATTGAAATGCGGTAAATATAACTAATGGGTTTTTGAATACCATCTTCAACTTCAATCTTCAACTATGTAGCATTGAATTTCTCCTGCAGTTCGCGTTATTAGCATACCAACCAACCTACCAATCAACCAGCGGACAACAACCAACACTGATCTCCGGGTAGGTACCGGATCGACCACATGTCATAGTACTTCGGCTGAATGCACATTGCACACGCATAGCTCGCCACTGCTCCATTCATCTTTCGCCGAGAGCTTCACTGTTTTAGCTGTCCTGCATCGGTAGTTTTTTCATTAGTCTTCCTCTCCCTTCGAAGGACCCCACGTTACATATGTGAAAAATTGAACTGTGCGAATTTGAATGCATCTTTGTACGAGAATCGTTTGGACAATGCTTGCGTACGAGGATCCGCGGGTGGAGGAAGGGATGGACATCTATTTAAAAATGATTATCCGGCAAGAATATTCAAAAGGGCCAACTCGCAGTGCTGTGTGAAGAGCAGCCAGTCGTGCGAAAACCTCCGAGAGGTACTTATGGTAATGAGGAATGCAAGGGGTGCCTCGCCCCACGAATCCTATCGACCCATTGCGTTGAACCGCCGCTGTTCTGTTTGCCAAAGCAGATACCACAGGAGCGGGGGAAGAACGATGAATAATGATGACCGGCTGATGTGATCAGCTATTTTCAAACAAGCGCAGATATACGCAGGAACAAGCATCAGCACCTCGGTATTGGCTTTCTTCGCGGACGCTGCCGGGCACCTGAAGAGGCACGCTAATTGCAAAATCCAATATGCCAATAGAGTCTATTCTTCTGCCTCAGCAGCACGGCTGATGATTACTTTGTCTCCGTGCGGACATATCTTTCGCCATGTCGATTGTGAACAAAAACTAAAAACAACAACATTACTTTGCAGTTGCTGCGACACGCCGGTCGAGCGAATCAATTCCGATGAAGCGGTGATGGCCGTAGGAATGTAAAATCGCTTGTTTGCTAGAAAAAGAAGTACAGTCGAACTTCTATGAAATGTATTTTAGGATCGACATGGTTATTGATTGATAATTAATC
Organism: Armigeres subalbatus; assembly: GCF_024139115.2. Lineage (NCBI taxonomy): Eukaryota > Metazoa > Arthropoda > Insecta > Diptera > Culicidae > Armigeres > Armigeres subalbatus. The sequence goes on from NW_026942338.1 coordinate 152,360, forward strand.
TACGAACATTTCGAAGTTAATTGAACGGAAATGAAATGAAAATGAAAATATTATGTTCTGCGTTAATTTTTAATTGGTTGCATAGTCCTCAGGCTATGTTTAACATTATATCGGAGTACAACTGTAAGAATCCCAATGCAGCGAACAACAATAATAATTGACTTATTACCGATAAATATTTTAATTGAATCCAATCCTACCTGGCTATGTTGCCATTAGCTACCCCCGTTCGCCACCCCTCCCGATCGACATCGGGTATCAGCTCTTCTTGGGGGTCGGAACAGGGCTTGCTACTTTGTACCAATCTCAGGTGCTACAATAAGAACCTTTCCGCACGATTTTCCACACTAACAGAGCGATCCGTCCTTCCAGCCCTGCTGTGATCTAGCTGTGGCTACGACAGTGGCATTGCATTATTCGTTCACTACTAGGCCATGGTTACTTTGTATGGGACCAAATCGTTGTTCCCTCGAGGGTCTCTTCAGCATAACGTGGGGTGTTGCAAACAGCATTCATTCCATCACGCGCCGCTTAGCCGAGCGCTGATATCCACGTAATTCATTTGGTTGCAATCGGATGCGTAGTACGGCAGTCGGCGGGAATTCGCCGGGGTAGGTGCGAAAGAAGCATTCCCAACACAGCGCAATTAAAATGCCAGCCAAACCCATGGGGTGTCTAATTTCCAATTCAATTGCGCGCGAGTGGGTCCACTAATTGACAATTTGGATGACCCTTCCGGGCAGTTTGTTGATTTTCGGGCAATAGTTCGTTATGCAAGCCAATCGGTTGCGGTCGCTCTATAGACGGCTAAAAGAGCTTCTTGTACGGAGGACAAGGATCGAGCGGAACGTTACCCAACAACGACGCCGTTGGCTAGCTGCGGGCAGTATTGCGACCGCCTTGCACTTATATCTGCACTAGCGCGGTGCCAAACAAACAATCAAGGTGATTGAGCGCGAAAGAAGCCAAGAGGTGTTGTTTTGTTGTGTTTATTAGGTGTCCAATTCACGCCGAGTGGAAACATGACAGATGAATGCAGCAGGAGAGCGCTCTCGAGAGTTGTTTCCAATGGGGTGTAAAGATCAACAATATCTTCGCGATTACCACGGATTTGTCGGCCGTAGTGGGTCCTTGCTGATGATTACCATAGATAGACAGACCTGGAGGCTGGAACTACAACATGGCACATGTTTGTTTTGGAGGATATAAACGTAAAAGGTCATTTATCGCTGCTCTGTAGGAATTAGATTTGGTGATTTTCGTAGGGCGATGACGAAATCTTATCAGTGGTGCTATTCATATCAAAGCCACGCGATGCTCAAAAACTGCATTTAGATGATGTAAATTCGGGGATTCTGGGTTCATGGTTCGTTCTTGCAGAGATGGTAGGGAAATCGGTATTGTGGGTGTTTAGATTTGATGATATCATTGGATCATAAGTTTCAACGTTAAAAGTGCATCATAGGAAGGGGAGTGAAGAACTCATTTCTGGAAAGTTTGATTCCGTAGCCAACTTTGTCTTGTTGGAATGATGCAAAACAAATGCATAGTATAAGGGATGTTGAAGCACACTATATGTTCTCACGACAACACGGCAACAAAAGTTGGACTGGTGGTGAATGCGTCGAAGACAAAGTACATGCTTGTGAGTGGAACCGAGAGCGATAGGGTCCGCCTGGGAAGCAGTGTTACGATAAACGGGGATATCTTCGAGGTGGTCGAGGAATTCGTCTACCTTGGATCCTTGCTAACAGCTAATAACAATGTTAGTCATGAAGTACGAAAGCGCATCATCTGTGGAAGTGGCCGGCAAAAAGAGTGACGAACGACACGCATGACAATCCGGTTTTTTCTACAGTAGGATTGTGTATGAAAGCGTTAAGAGATACCGATGCATTTTCAGTTACTATAAGTGACGTAGTGATTGGTATACGGTGATGGCTCGCAGCTCTAATGGCGTCAGCTGTTTGACAGCATATGGGTGCTTGTGGAGTGTGGGTTCGATTCCAATCCTAGTATGTAATTGCTAGGATGGGCAGCACGAGGACTGCCAGAACAAAGGTCGCGGCAAGCTTGGCTTAGCAACGGCCTGTCGTGTGAGGCTGGGTGCTTCAACGACTTCTTTTTAGTCTAGCTCGATCTGGAGTTCCCTATTGGTCTTATGGTCGGCTGAATTGATTTCTACTTCGCTAATAAAAATCTAAGATCTAAAGATTTAAGATCTCGGATTTGTGGGAGTAAATCAAAAGCTAGTATTCAACAATTTCAACATATATTGCCCTAAATTTAACAATGCTGTGTGGGTGTATGTATCGTGTTGTGCTCTTTTTACAATACCTGTCCAGCCGGATGATTAACCCGATGTTTATTTGAGGTGACTTCGCTGGCGTAATACGGGGTCAAGGTCAGTTCGGGAGATACTGGGCAAATCACCGTGGTTTGTTCGGGGTTCGGGATCCAACAGGCGTCTTCATCGACCTCAGGAATACAGCCGTCCTGGTTCTGTTCTATGTGTTATCTCCAGACTCGAGGGACCGCGGTATTCACACTTCCCAACCAAGAGGGAGAAAGGCGGTCAATTGCATCT